>NC_028458.1:672901-690505 GCF_000263155.2 Setaria italica
TCCCAGCCGATGTGCCCCACGTGCTGCACGTCCGTCGGGTACCCGATCACCATCTCCCGCTCCTCGTCCTCCTCTTCGCTGTCGTCGCCGTCGCCGGCGAACATCAGAGACAGGCTCTTGATCCCCTTCATGAGCCTCGACACCCCGGCCGCCACGAGCCCCGGCGACGCCGGCGTGCCTGCCGCCGCAGCCGCCTTCTCCTTCACACCCTCTCCGGCACCTTCTTCTGGACCTGCTGATGCATAAAAGCGAAGAATTGAAACAGTAAGCTCTAGCTGAACTTGATCATGTTGCTCGTGATCATCAATCAAGAACTTACTCTGAGCCGTGGTCGTGGCGGTGGCCGCCGAGGAGGAGGAAGAGGGGTCGCTCTGCGGCTTCTTCTCGGAGGGGTCGGCGACGGAGACGGCGGACTGCGACATGCAGCCCATGGAGAAGGGGAAGACGGCGAAGCGGTCGCCGCCGCCGGAGCTGCCTCGGCGGTCCTTCATAGCCTTTGTATTGTAGGGGAGAGCCGGAAAGGAGAAGGGAAGGGAAGGGAAGGGAAGGCAGGCCGGCGTCTCTGCTTGTTGTGTTTTATGGATGGCTGCCGCTGCTGCAGGTTGCAGAACGCTGCAGATGGTTGGGCCTGCCGTCGTGTCCGGGCTTGTGTTTTTGGCTTTGCTGCCAAGGATGCATGATTGACAGTTTATATAGCCAGAGGGGCCAAAACCAGTATTAAAAATCGGCGCTTTTCAAAAAACATTAAAAATTGGGGAAAGGCAACGTTTGGTGGGAGAGACTACAGGCTAGAGAGAGAAAGGCACACAAAGTGGTAGCTGCTAATGCCACTGTAGAGAGAGACTGGCATGATATCATCAATCTCGATCCAGATGATCCCTGTACTTGGCAGATGGCACCAGGAATTGATCTGATTGTTGCTGCTGCCTGGATATGATGCTGCCAACATGGCATTTGATGATCTGCAAATTTGATTATTGCCTCTCCCTGTGTTGGACACTGCTACTATTCTGCATTAATTTCTCTTTGAAAAAATAAACTATGTATGTACAGTATTTAAAGGCATTGGCAAGGTCCAGATAAAGCAAGAGGTGGATTTGCTTAATCGAGCAATGAATCCGTGGCGGGTTTGACCGACCGACAGAGGAAAGAGATGAGGAAGAGAGATGGTTGGGTTAGGTCGGGCGCCATCATGGCATTTGCCGCTCCTTTCCCTCCTTTGTGGTTTCTGCATCCGTCTTGTTGCTTCACCTCCTGGTGTTTCCTAGCTCTGGAAACATACTCTATGTGGTTTTGGATGGACAGACAGGTGGGGGTATACATGCTTGTTAAGTGCGTTCTTAATTCGATCCATGTGTCATGCTAACACATGTACTTCTGTGTTGAGATAAGATAACCCCCTTCACTTGAGGATAGTTCCTAGCTAGTGAGGTCTTGCAGAGCAGGTGCTGAAAAACAGCATTATTAAAGTCACGAGTTATCTGCTCTAGAGTCAATTCCATGATCTCTCCAGCTTCAACTCCATGCACTTTTTGGAGATTTAGCTGAGGTTCATGGGTCTCTTCTCCAACCACCTGTCTGCAAATAAAGCGAGTGAGAAAGGGATCGCTCGCAGCTACTTATATGGATTAAGTAACCAAATCTAATCCGGCAGCACCTGTCGATCAAGGTAACGAAGAAAAGAAATATGAAAAATGCCCACGCGCATGGAGCACTTTTGCTTTCGATCTTGAGTTTCATATTCTTGCAGAGATTCTCGGGGTGATGTTCATATGTCTGTGTTCCTCCAACCACCTGCTGCCCGCCTCCAATTTGCTCTCTGAAAAACAAACAAGGCGGACCTTTTATATATTTGAGAAAGGGATTGCTCTCATGTACTTAAACCAAAACCGATCTCACGAACACATCAAGCTAGGGAACTGAAAAGAAAGAGTGCCTTACAGACCAAGCCAAGGCACAGCCACTTGGAGTCTGTATCAGGGTCAGGGCAGGCCAAATTAAAAGCTAGCTCTCACACTCCATAGAGAGTCGGAGTCCCATATGGCCACTTGGCTTCACTTCACTTGGCTTGCTTGCTTGCAAGCTGCAGCTTCACTTGGCTTCACTTCACTGGCTTGCTTGCTTGCATCAGCTGCCACTGCAACGGAATGCAAGAGAGAATTGGAGAGGTGAGGTGCAGGTGCAGGGCTGGGTGCGGCGACCAACCGCTTCCAATTCCAGGAGGGGGAAGGGTCAAGGGGGATGGGCTTGGATTTCTGGAGTGGGGTGCAAGCGATTCTGCCTGCGTCCCTGTGTGGCCTGGCCTGCAGGAAAGGAAGGAAAGGATGAGTGTTTGGGTGGAGGTGGGTGCGGCGACCACGTCGACGACAGCGATCCATGACGATGCCGACTGTCATTATACTAGTACATTACAGACGACTTACTTACTAGTAGTGATACAGAATTATAGTATATGTTGCTGGTGATCAACGATCGATCATGCATCTTTCCGTCTCTTTTTTCCTTCTAAAAAGAGCTTCTTTTACTAAACCCTGATGGTTAGTGCGTACTGACACTGACAGATGCATAGACACCAACATTTGGACTGAATGAATGTCGGATCAAGTCATTCATCAATCCCTTCCGTTGGGTACATACCATGCACCAAGATCAGCACAGGAGATGGATGAGCAGCAGCTGCAGAGGGAGTTTACGTGTACCTGCTAGTGTGCATACAGCAACGGATCAGATGGAATCACGAGCAGACGGGGTGCTATCCTGAGCTACGAGACGAGGAAGCCAACACGAGCAGGCAGGCTGTGGAATCACGAGCCTTGGATTACATGGGAGCTCTTGCCACCTCATCCTGTGCTGTGATCCGCCCGTCCTCTGCGCGCTGCAGCTGCAGCCGACCATCGCTCCATTCCAAATTTCCCCGACGGCCATCCTTGTTGGGAACTAAAAGTAGGATCAAGTTGGGAACTTGTTGCTAACCAGCATTGATGCTGCCTCCTGAAACTGACGAATTGTTTCAGCTGCCAACTTTTTGTTGACTATTGCTTGATACAGCACAAACTTGCGTCCAGTTTTCACTTGCATCGACTAATTCGTAGTGACTATTCTAAAGTAGGGCCTTTTGTGCAAAGTACACTCTTTTGCGTTCAGAAGAGTTCATTAAATGTTGCAGTGAATTAAGTCGGAGTAGTGACTTGCCTCTTTGTTTCTTCATGATAAACCTGGCTTTTAATAGTGTGAACGAGGGTGTTGTCTGGATTGGAGCATGCGTGCATTTCGACAACATGGCACCCATTGAAATAGCTCCTTTTGATTGCCTAACAGCTCCTTCAGAGTCCATATACAAGTGAGATAGAAATAAAAAAGAACATATTTACACTCAACACACGAGAAACCACCCATTTGATTGCTAGAAGGGCATTCAGCTAGCATCTGGGTCCAGGACATCGTGTCCTGGAGATGGACTCCATCCGGCAACTACACGGCTCGATCGGCATACAGGGCCTTCTTCCATGGAGCTATCAAGTTTGCTGCACACAAGTTCATTTGGAGAGCGTGGGCGCCTCTGAAAGTGAAGTTCTTTATGTGGTTAGCAGTTAAGGACCGCCTATGGACTGCTCAACGGAGACAGCGTCGGGGACTGCAAGATCATACTGCCTGTGCTTTGTGTGAGCAAGAACCTAAGACTTCGAATCACATCTTCGCGCAATGCTCGTTCACAATGCAGGTCTGGCAAGCAATTGCTTCAGTCCTGAACTTACAGAATCAGCCTCCCTCGCAGGATATCAGCATCACCGATTTCAGGCTTCACATGAGGAGTGCTGTCGATGCTCTAAAGAAGAGAGGAATTGACTCGGCTTTTATGCTGATCTCGTGGAGCATTTGGAAGGAGCGTAACAGCAGGGTCTTTAGCAGGTCGCCGGCAAAGCTCTATGGGCAGCTGGCCTGTGAGATCAGTGAGCACGCGCTCTTGTGGTGCGGCGCTGGAGCTAAGTACCTGGCACTACTTGGGTGGCCGGGGCAGCACGCCTGCTAGGCGCTAAGAACTGTTTTTTCTTCAGTTTTCCTTCATGCTCTTTGATCTCCTGGTGATTGTATTCCGTGTGCGTGCGACCGGTTGGCCCGCGATGTACTCTAACGTTTTCGATCATTTTATCTTATTAATACAAAGCTGCGTATCCTCGAAAAAACTGGCAGGACATCCACATCTGTGGAGAAACCCTCTCCCATCCAATCCAACACGTATGGCAAAGCTTCAAGTTCGGCTCACGCATCGCTAATGCCAACATATTGGCAGCGGAGAAGTCGTGCACCAAGCCGACGGGAACCACGCCCTGCGTCCAACATTCCAACAGATGGAGACGATTCCCAAGGAACTGTGTCTTGAAATTTTAGAGCCAGTGGGTGTTGTAACCTCTGGCTTGCAAGACTACAGATGTAAGGAGCTTTGCAAATTCTTGCCCTTCGAAATAAACTCCAAGGGGGTACACTAGATGTACGGAGCATGCGGACTGCGGAGGCCCTTTTGTTCCGACAGACAGGGAAGGGAACACGGCATCGTGCATCACGGACAAAATACAAGCTCAAGGCCAAGGGAGGACAAACTGGCGAACGATGCTTCCACAGGTTGAACTCAATGCTTAACATCTGAACAGCTGTGACCACACCGGATTGAATGCTGGAGAGTCAGCTCCGTAAGACCAACCAACCATGCAAGCAAGGAACCCAGACATGGAACAGAGCAACACCAGATGCCAAAAGGTCAAATGATACGCTAATTCAAAATTCACTTGTGATATTGACGAGTCTATAACATCAAATGCCGACCAACAAGTAAAGTTACAACCTCAGGTAAGACACCTCAGCATCTATGGTCTCTATGCAAACTAGAGTTATATACACAAGGCAGGTCAAGGTGAAGTGCCAACTTTTTTTTTTCCCAATAAATAAAGCAGAAGCACATCTTTCTCAGGTAGCAGCAGCTCAAATCCATCCAACTACTATAAATGAAGAATCTAAGTCTTCCCTCTCCTCAGCCCCCTCTCTAATGTACATTTTGGTATTTAAAATGCTTTTACACCTTACAGATCAAAATTGTGCAGCGATAACAGCTAACCACTTCGTTACAGAATGCAGTCTCTTGGCAACCAACAGTCTGTTTCTCAATGCAGCAATCAACTGGGCTACTCCCCCTGCCAACGTCTGCCTCACACAAGTGCTGCACGCCATGCACCAAACTAGGAAGGGTGCATGCAGTTATGACAACAGCTACCTGTGAATGTATGAAATATCACAAGCATGCCGAGCTACTCAAGTCATAGCAAGAGCACTAGCAGAAACAAGCAGAGTTGGCATTGTTCTTTGATGTTTCAGCTTCAGACGATCACCACTCAGCAACCTAAAACGGGATGACATACGGTAAAGCAATGACATCAGCAGGGTCAATTTTCAGAGCCTGAGCCCACACTTGGGGAGCTCCATCAGCCTCAAGCTCCGAATCGCTCTTCCTTAATTGGGTGCTGCTACCTTGGTCGAACAGCCAGTCCTCACCTTCATGCTCAGACCATTCCGTCATTTGAGGTGCTTCAGGAATGCTGTATATCTGGCTAAGATACTTGCAGTCAGGGTGAGGTGACTTCCTAGAAGGCATGCCATTTTCATATGCAGCCACTGGATCGACTGGCGGTTGCTGCTGAGCCTGTTGGTTGCCATTGAACTTCTCTTCCTTCTTGTGGAGCCTTTCAGCCTTTTCAGTATTTACGGCTTCTGGCTTCACAGAAGAGAGTGGCGCGGCTACATGAGATGCGTTACCATTCTCCACACGGTTGTTGGGGAGGGCTGGTCTCGGCAACTTTGTAGGCCGCATATCATGAATGTCTGTACATCATCAGAAGTCTTATAATATAAAGCACCATAAAGAAGGATAATGGTGTTCAACAAGACTACATAATGCTCGAAAGTACAAAAAAAGATAAGCTAGGAACTCACTTTGTAAGTAACCATTCGTCTCATGACTCTTTCGCTTCTTCTCATCAGGCACAACAGATTTAGATTTTCCATCATCAACCGGTGGGGCTAAAGGAGGGGCTGAGGGCTTCAACTGAAGACTATCTATCGGATAATTTATACTGTTATCTTTTAGCTTGTCATGCTCTTTGTGATTATGTTCTGCTTTCTCCTTCTTTGCCTCTTTCTCCTTTTTCTTCTCTTTGTGTTTATCTTTCTCTTTCCTTTTCTTTTTCTCATGCCGATCACTTTTCTTGTCCTCTTTCTTGGCAACATCAGGTGCCCCATCTCTGACCTTCTCCATCCTTTCAGCTCTTCCATCTGCAGCCTTGACCGCAGCTGGAGGTTTTGACATAACCACTTTCTGATCAGTTGAAATATTAGGCTGTGGCAACCTTCCACCATGTTCCTTTTCCTTCCACATAGCAGGAGAAAGGGCTCCAGCATCGTGTTTATTAGCAGAGGCAGAAAGGTTTTCAGATGACCGCACCATTCCATTTGGTCTCCGAATTGTAATGCTTGGGCTTGGGATAGTTGACCTGGGTATTCCTCTATCCATCCCCACTGCTGCGCTGGATGTCGATGGACTGTCCAGTCTCTGCATGGATACTGCTGTGTTCTCCATTGGCCTACCAACCTTGCCATTTCCTTTCTGCATAGTATTAGCATGATTTGGAAGCAATGGCGAGGTGGTGCCAACTTCTTTCTTTGCAAGATCTTTGTTTGTAGTCTCAGTTCTCTTCTGAACCAATATGCTAATGTTACTGATTCGCTGTCCAATCCCCTCTTTTCTTGGTGTGGCTTCAGTATTGGAGGGAGGCCTCCCAACTCTGCCTCTTTCCTCCATCGTAGGTGCTGGTGCAAAGCCAGCAGCAGGTCTCTGAGCTGAAGTAGTGAAGTTTTCAGAATGCCGCATCGATGTCCCATTCTTTTGTTGATTGATGTTGATGTTCTGTTGTCCCAACCCCTCAATTTTCCTTGAAGCATTACTAGAATGAATATGCATTTTATTAACTGCAGGTCTTTCATTCTCAATTGCAGGTGATGCACTGAAGCCTCCGCGACTTCTATCATTTGAAACAGCATGATTTTCAATAGGTCGACTCGCCGCCCCTTTCTCATCCGGTATCTTTCTGACCAAATCCTCCCTGGATTTAAGATCCTTAATTTCTTCAGATTTCCTGCTGCTCTCTCCAACCTTCTGATCATGGAGAACCTCATCATGTCTTTCAATTCCTTCTACCGACTCCCTGCTTTTATCTTTGCTCTTATCTTTTTTCTTGTCTCTGTGTTTTTCTTTTCGATCTTTCTTATCTTTGTGCTTATCCTTACTCCTGTCTTTATCCTTCTTTTCTTTACCTTCTTTTTTATCTTTGTCCTTCTTGTCCTTCTTATGCTTCTTCTCTTTGTGTTTCTCCTGAAATGAGAATGTAGCTTCCAAGTCAAGTAGATGCCAAGCACACAACAGCTAGCAAATGGATAAAAATGAAAGGCCAGGAGCATAGCAACAGTGAAATACAGTCCAAAATTTAAATAGCCATTAACTAAAATATCCAAATCGGTAAACGGTGATCTTTTCGGATAAACAAGAAAATTAAAACTCCATGCCACACGGATATATGACTATTGATGGTCACTGCATAAGGCATACTGAATGACAAGTAGTAACTTTTTTAACTGACTCATACATTTTTGCTTCTCGAGTTCACTAAATTGGTAGTGTATTTTACTTTTGTATTCATGCTGAAAAAATTGCTGAAATATAGGAAATATGATCACTGAACTACACTGGTACACTATTATTTTTAGCTTTTGTACGCGCATGAAACATAATACTTTTAAACCCACTTCTCAAAAATTGCAAATAGATAGCTGGCTTCCTTACTACCGACACAGTAAGTTAACCTCTATTTGCTTAAAATATGAACCCAATAATCAAGCTGGCAATGAAACCACATCTTTTTTGTGAAGGTGCGTCAATATTTATAGATTGATAAACACATAATGAAGGTCTGATCAACATGCAATCTGTTTACAAAAAAGTGTGATCAGACAAAAAATCTGAAGCATCATAATTTTACACATCTAAAATTTCTGAGAGAAAAGGCAAGTTTTTATACACCAGATGATGTAGATGTTTGTAACTCTAGAATCGATTATAACTTGTAGAAACACAGGCTAAACCCTACAGGAACGGCTAATATTAGCAAGCAAAATGAACATGATTGAAAGAACATCTTATAATGACCCAGGGACCTAAAGGCAGACTTCTCCATCTTAACGAGTGCTGCTGGCCTACAATGTTTGCATTCCATTGCATTGTTGTGTAATGGTATTTCTGGGTTTTATAATTGATTACACCGATATCTGGACTGCTATCTAGTAGGGAGTAATTTTACACTCTCAACCTTGTTAAAACTTAGTCCATTTTTAATGCAATTGATAGAACAACACATAAATAAATCACGTCAAGTTCAAAAAACACATAGCAAGAACAAAACCAGATGGTAAAGCTTCTGTCTGGTACGGATACATAACTTAGTAGCTAAGAACAATAACATAACTACATAAGGCCCTACACTAATGAATCCAGTAAACTGTAGCCACTGAGCAGCATACATTTACAATTGTAGTATGGCACCAGCAACTTCATGATAAGCTTCGTGGTGCCCTGGCAGTGCTATGCAAGTCCAAAAGGATATACTGATTAACTATCTAAAGGATAGGACAATACAATACAGCACAAAAAGACTAACGATCTAACTGTTCATGTGGCCTTCAACTATATTTGAAAAGGTATCAACACAAGGTGGTTTACTGTATATTGATGGGTCAAATATATTTTCCTGTGGTCAGTGGCTACCAGCAATAATGTCTAACAATAACATTTATCCACATCCTAGTCTACCAATGCATGGACAATTTTTCAACCATATGAGTGGTCTAACGTCACTGGTTTTCAAAAGTGTATTTCATTGGCATAATAATTGTGCTAAAATCTACTTCCCCCTTCAAATTTGTTCAACCTTGCAAGGTCAAGCCTAAATCAAAAGCCAGTACTTTTTTATATTGATTCGCCTGGACAAAACGTCCATCTTTGTCTCGCATGCATCCCTAGTTGGTTAAGCAGGGGAGTTATTTAGGAAAGTTTTGAAAATTGATTTATCAAAACTAACGCTTTCCAGATCCCTCCAAATCGCTGAAGCAGCTGAAAAAGATCCCCCCAAAGAATGCCTTGCGCATCTTGTAACGCCTAACACTGCAAGTTTCCCACACAGGGACACTAAGCAACTTGCCATATCTTTGGGTACTCTTTCGGAAAAGAATGAATATTGAAACAACAAAACTAACGGTTTCCTAGTTTCTGCCAATCACTGAACCAACCAAGAAGGATATGCCAGATAACGCCTTGCGCGTCCTGTAATGCCTACCCTGCTAAAGTTTCCCACACAGAGATCTTAACCAACTTGCCCTAGCTCTGGACGCTCTTTCGGGAAAGAATGAATATTGAAACGGCAAAACTAACGTTTTCTTAGTTTCCCCCCAATCACTGAACCAGTCAAAAAGTGATATCCAAATTCCAAAATGACGCCTTGCGCAACCTGTGACGCCTAACACTGCTAAAGTTTCCGACACAGAGACCCTAATGCCCTAGCTTAAAAGAACGAATTTTGAAACAGAAAAACTAATGCTTTCTTAGTTCCCCTAATCACTGAACCGATCGAAAAGTGATATCCAAAATGACGTCTTGCGCATCCTGTAACGCATAACACTGCTAAAGTTCCTCACACGGAGACCGTAACCAACTTTCCCTGACTCTAGACGCTCGCTAGAAAACAAGGAACATTGATTCAGCAAACTCCTAATTTCCTCCAATCACTGAACCAACCGAAAAGGATTCCCATATAACGACGCCTTGTGGATCCTGTAACGCTTGTGAAGTCAGCTAAGGGAACTCAGGCACTGCTGGAATTTCTCACACCAGGACCCTAACCAACCTGCCCTAACTCTCTATCCGGCGGATAATAAAATGTGAGGTAAGTCAGAGACCAAAATTCTGTGCCCACCAATCCTAATGCAGCAAAGTTCCACTAGGAGCTAGTCAGTAGTAGGAGGCGGCGACCGCAACAGGGCGATCGATCAGTGAATGAGCAAGCCAATCTAGGGACGGGGGGGACGGCGAGCGGGAGGGGAGTGCGGGGGGTGTTCCACCTTGTCGAGCTGCTGAAGGTTGGAGACTAGCTGGGCGTCGGGGCGCGCGGTCTTCTCATATCCTGGTGGCGGAAACGGGAAGCAGCGAGACATGGCACGGCCGCCTCGGGCCCCGGATCACCCACCGCCACCCCCTCCTGGACGGCCGCTACTCTCCGGCCTCAAACACAGGCTGTCCCGCCGCCGCCGCCGCTGGTGGTGCCGCTGCCGCTGCTGGTGTCGCCGCCGCCTCACTCCTGCCGCCGCCACCACAGGCATGCCCTCCGGCCTCTCATCCCCGCCGCCGGCGCCGGAATCGCGGGGATCTGGGCCCTGAATTCGCCTCCGCGCTGGGGGGATCCGAGGATCCAATCCAATCCGGCCCCCCGCGAGCGGGAATCGGATCGGGGCGGGCGCAAGCGTTTATCCCGTCGCGATCTCCCCCCCTTTTTTTAGTTTTCGTTTGCTCCGCGGCCGCTGTCTCGCGCGTCGCGTCGGAGTCGGAGTAGGGTTGAGGAGGGAGGAAGAGGAGGATTGGGGCACTCCACCGGGAGAGGAGGAGGAGGAGGAGGAGGAGAGGGGAACGGGGGAGGAAACCGGAGAGAGGACACCGGGGTGGGGCATATATAGCCGGGGGAGGAGGAGGCCCGGCCCCACCCCCAGCTGCTGGTCTGCGTTTCTCTGCTTGCTTGGGCTTGGCTGCCCAACCCAAACATATGGTCCTGTTATTTCCGGTTTTATTTTATTTTCGTTCCTCCAGTTATGTGTCGCCCCATCATCGTTAGCTTCATGGTTGCTGCTCTCTCTTTTTTTTTTTGATGATGCAAAGCATCCTCCTCCTATTTTCCCATGTTCTCATCTCCTAAAGATTTTTCTAAAAACCGCTATGTGTCTTCATGGATTGTAAAAATTGCTTCGAGTTGTAGGATAATATAGGTATGATGTAGCGATAAAAATAGTTTACTTCGGGACAAAACGTATAAGAAGGGGGTGATGAGTAAAAAAGGTGAACAATATAATTAATTGAGAATAACTAACAACGGATAAAAGCCTTTCAAAATTGCATTGCTAATGTAAGTTACTAATTGCGCATGTGACATTTCTTTTATTGGTTACTAAACGTGGTAATATTATTATGTAATAATTTTGCAGTGCAAGGGTAGTATTAACTAGTATGAGGAAATCAATTAAAGTTGCGATTTCGAAGTCAAGGAGCATCTTGGGTTTTATATCCTCTATTTCATCTCCCCATTTAGGAAGTAATAATATCTTGGTTACTAAACTTTCTCCATCTTTTCGCGCACACACACACAAAAAAAATTCCCCATGTAATCCAATGGCTTTTAGTCGAGGAGCCGAAGCTGATCCCTGGCACCAATCGCTCTCGCATATGTTAAGTGCCATGGCAATTATAGATTTTTTTTTACCCCCCCCCCCCCCCTCTCTCTCTCTCTCTCTACCTCGTTTAGATGTCATGTTTCCATTCCTGCGTGAACGAACGAGCATATGCCAGTACGTAGCAAGTGTGTGACGGGACACGCTCTTGGTGTTGAGCTTGTACTTTTGGGGGGCAATCAAGGTACGGTACGCGAAGCAGAGCTTTCAGGCCGCATTGAACACATGCCTATTGGCTCGGCCGGGGGAAATTACCCAAATTAAGGGAGCATCGGCCTACCATGGATCCAAGTCGTAACAAACAAGGATCACTGTGATCATTCACTCGGATATTTCGCCGTGCGACTCGTAAAGAGTAGTGGTGGTGGTTAGAGTAATCAAAATTCGCCCAACGTCTCTTTTTTTTTTCAAACGAACCAGCAGAAGAGGTGCCTGCTATATTGAAAAGAAGGAAGAGGCTGGAAAGCCTGAGGAGGTTACTTAAATCCGAGTGGAGGTTACTTGAATCCGAGTCTCAACCCATGCCTCCTGGCTCGTTGAGGCAGCATTCTGGTACCATGTCCGGACCACATTCATGATAGTATTTAGCAGCCAGAAACGTCCATTCTTTTATTCTTTTTTTTCATTTTACAAAATGTTTTTTCTTGAAAAAGTCCTTTTGCAAAACGTGAAGAGCTAAACAACCAAAGTAGCAAAGGTTCTTTGGTAGTAAAAAGAAAAGGGAGCGTGATAAAATCTAAACCCATCGCTGCGTTGTTTCGGCAAAGATTTTTGTCCCTTGGCGGTGGCGGGCACGGCAGGAAATGAGATTGCCGAGCATGTGCTCCTTCCACCTCTTATTCTCATTGATACGCATTTATTCATTCACGTTCACTCTTCACTGAAGTCAGTCAGTGTGGTCTTCAGTCTTCACTCTACTAGAGTTTACTGCTGCTGATTGCTGCAGTACACTTGAAATGAATCGCCTGTTCCCTCCGTTCCAAAAAGAATGCAGTTCTTGCTTCTCGAGGAGTCAAAACAGTTTCAAGTTTAATCAAATTTATAAAAAGTACTAACATTCGTGTCTCAAATAGATTTAATATGAAAATATAATATATAATTAATCTATTAATATTTATTTTGTACTATAAATATTAATCTTATTTTGTATATTAACCCTATTTTGTATAAATTTGATCAAATTTAAAATTAGTTAACCTCCTTATAGAGTTGCATTTTTGGGAACGTAGCCGGCCGAGCAGGCTTTATGTCCCGACAGGCAGCTTCCGGTGTGGACCTTTTGATCAGTCACAGAGACTCGAGACGGCACGGGCAGAGGCAGAGGCAGAGGCAGCGGCAGGCCAGCTCAGAAACACGACGGCGCAAGCGCACAGCCTTTTTTTCCCCCTCCGCGTGTCAGCTCGCCTCGTGCATCCACCCCAGCCTGAGCTGCTCAGCATCTGCCAGCGAGGCTTCCCGGCCATGTGAGGCGCTCGCCCTCTGCTTGCTTTGCTGCCTTTCCTGCCTTCCCCGGCTGCCGGCTGCAACAGTCGACTAGAGGCTACTGTACGGCCGTCGCTCGGGCAATCGCAAGCCCGTGCAGTGCATAGTTGCCTCTGCCTCGCCGTGCGATACAGTATAGGCTGCCTGTCTTGGCACGTACAGGTACAGACCACAGAGGCAGCGGCCTTGCCGCAGATGCAGAGGCAAGGCAAAGGACTCGCCAAGTCGCCAGGACCCAGGAATAGGATGAACCAACAGGGTTCCGCACGTGCAAGACGTACAAGACGATGCGCTCGGGCTTTACTCCATCGGGTTACATCCATTCGTCCGTCCGTGTCAGGGCTCCCGCCGGGGGATCAAAGCTCCGGTGCGTCAGGCAGGCGCCCACGCCCTGCCTCACAAGCACGTCCTTTTGCATGTCCGGCGGGAGAGAGAAGGTGGTGACAACAATATCAAACTATTCAATTCCAAACTGTCAGGTCATATCATAAACTTAACTCTCCAACGTGACGTTCGTTTACTGCACCAGCGCACCGGCCAAATATCTCGAGATTCACTACAATAACAGCATCACAACTACCAGCATGGATACTCTTCTGATGCTCACTCAGGAACTCAACACCCATCTGTATCATCACTAGAACATGGTCACATACAAAACTGTTTTTGTTTTGGGAGATGATCTTGTTGTTATTTACATAAATATGGATGGAGTAACAAAAGGAAGAAAAGAAAGGGGGAGAAGGGGGGGAAAAAGGAAAAGCAAGAGCTACAAATAATATATACATTTCCTCTACTGCCGCCACTTATTTTCGAGTCTAGTGTATACAGCAAGAAGCTGCAAGTATCAAGAACGCAAGAATCGTATGAATGCTCAGTCTGTTAATCGCGCCTCCGTCAGAAGAAATTGACCTGCCGGATAGGCGCTAGCGAATGGTGGTGGTTCTCCATCAGGCTCGGCTGCAAGGACAGCCCGAATGGGGTACCAGAAAAGCCTGGCAATGAGGCCCTGCAACACACAAACGACCGTTAATTCACTGTGTATGCCTACTAAGAATTTGATCCGCGTGCAAAGGACGAATGCCAAGTGTGTCTGTCCATCTTTACCTGTCGACCATGTATGCCTGTTGCCAGGATGGCATGGCTGGAACATCACCAATGGGACGATCTGATGGCACCAGTGGCCAAAAGCCTGCTTCAGAGAAAAGAGCCACGTTTGTCAACTTAACTGAAAATGACATCTAAATACTGGTGCTATTAACTGAAAATGGCATCTAAATATTGGTGCTGAGTAGGTCTCAATGCAGCACGTGACAAATATCAAGTCATAATTATCCAGCTATCGCATTTGCTAGCCCTTGTCAGGGTAAACAAATGTGATAACACACTTGACACTTGGCTCGCTGTGATAGGGAAAAGCAACAAACAATCCTAGAAAACAGACATACCAGGCTTCACTGGGGTATTCTCAAATCCCGAGTATAGTAGAATTTCCTGCATGTTCAAAATAGCGAATATCAGGATGACACCCATTCATTGCATTCTAAAATCGTTTACAAACACACTCTAATAGCATCTCACCTCTTCTGTACGTTGCGGAACATGGTTAGCAAGGTCTGCACAAAAAAAAGGAGCAATGTAAAACAGCATGCCAAAGCTGGCAAGATGGTAAGCTAGAAACGATGACAGAAGGGTTGCAAACCCATCTCTAAACCATCGACAACAATTAAGTAAAAAATAAACAGTCTATGGCCAACAAATATAAAACAATAGATTGAAATTGTGGATGAAGTTTTACAGGGACAAAATGTTCACACACCTGTTCCGGGAAAACTTGGCTTTAGACTGAGAGTTAAATCAAGGAAACAGTCATCAGGTTCTGTACTGAAATCCCACAGGTTCAGTTCCAACCTTGGATGTGCTTCTGTTAAAGTTTAAAAGGATCTCAGTCTGAATATAGTTGTCTTGCAAAAAAATTGACATGTCGTGAACTACTTATTGTAAAAAAAAAAAAGACTCACTAGGTTCATTTGCTTTTGTATGGGAAGCATCATGAACAGGTCTTGGTACCCAGTTGCACACCTATAAAACTCACAGGAGTCAGGCACACTCCAAATGGAAAGGAAGGCACCAATGACAACTCAACGTAGTAAGTCAGTACATTAAAGAAGGGATGTTGTAATGCTTGCTCAGCAGTTGGTCGCCTTTGTGGATCCCATGAACAAAGTCGCTGTCACAACGAAGGAAAAGGGTACCATGTTAACATTGAGAATTGTTATTGGACACATAATCTAAAGCAACAAAACTTTGTTTCATAACCAAACAACATAGAAGCAAAGTTGTCAATGTACCTGGATCAAGTCAATTGCTTCCAAAGAAGCATTAGGAATAAGCTCCCACAAGTTTCTTGGAGGAATCTGTCAGAAAGAAAACAATCAGTGCCTCGAACATTTCATCCAATGAACCCAGATGGTAACTCAATTTCACTGAAAAAACTTAAAGGTACTTGACGAGGCAGGTTCAATCCCTCTGCCCAGACAGTACAATCTGGGGTCCCGAGCACAGTGCATATTTTGTAAAGCTGGTCTGTCTCGCTGTGATAAAATAAAACGAAAAAAAGCAATGTAAAGTAACATAATATCAACGAAAAATAATTGCAAACAAGGCTAAATGTTCTTTTTAACAAAGGCTCAACTGGGCTCATGAAAATATTTAGGTGCAAGTGCAAGTTTTATTAACTTGAGCTCCAATAAGTGTCAACAGCATGATCAAAAGGCTGCTTGCATAAATGGAAAATGCGAACCAGAGTAGGAGCCAAAGAACAAACAATGAGGAAAACATAATAAAACAGCTACAGATGTGAGAGGCCTTTAAACTGGTAGTCAAAGTTTAACTGAAAGTGAGTGAAATTCTCTAGCTAGCAGCGGGCTATACATATTCATTAAGACAAACACAAAATTACTTGTGCATTCAAAGTTCATTCCGCAGAACCAAAAAGGTGATTATTGAAAATAAAACATGATAGTACACAAAAGTTCACATCAGCAGAACTAAACAAGTGGCATATATGCATTAATGTACAGTTAGAATAAATACATGACGCCTAATACAGATAACTACTGAAGCAATACAGTGATCATGCATAAAAGATCAGCACTACAGTATTACCTTTCACCAGGGAAAAGTGGGGACAATGTAAACAGCTCAGCCAAAATTGCACCAACAGCCCACATGTCTGTGAAAGTGCACAGCTATTAATGGTAGTAAAATTCACTAGTACATGGTCAAGGGGGGGAAGGTAAACAACAACTAAACAAAAAGGCCATGCATTTTAAGAAAAAGAGCCTCATATTGTTTACTCTTGTTGAGGTGGAATTATGCCATGTTTGGATAAAACCAAATAAATATGAGACGTTAGGAGGCGTGGGAAAACAAGATTTCCAAAGTAAGATAAATCTTTTTCTAGCAATCTTTTGCAGCATAAGAAGAATATTTTGCATGTTATGCATCGAAGGATTTGGAGATATTGGAAATAGAGCAAGCTATACAGAATCAAGAAGATGAAAAGTTATAGAACACAGGACAAGGGCAAAAGCAAATTACCAATAGCAGGTGTGTAAGCTGACGATTGCAGCAGAACCTCCGGAGCTCGATACCTAAAGAGGTTAAGATAATCTTGGAGTGTTAGTCGCATGTTCGAAACATATAAATAAAAAGGACACATTCAAATTTCGTACACAAACTCACCATCTGGTGGAAACATAATCAGTGTAAGGAGGATTGGAAGATACTTCTCTTGCCAAACCAAAGTCAGCAATTTTGACAATACCATTTGTCACCAACAAATTCTCTAAGAACATAGAAAAAAAATCCAATTAGTTCTAATAAGAACAGAGACAGCATGAGTCCAATGTAATATCGACAAGCCACGTTACCAGGTTTCAAATCACGGTGGAAATATCCATTATTATGCATATATGCAAGACCTTGCAGTATTTGGACCATAAAATTCCGTATATCCCCTTCAGAGAAAGCAACTTGCCTTTCTCTTATGACATCATACAAATTACACTCCTGAAAAGAAAATCAGCTGACACTTCAGAACCGGACAAAATACAGGAAAACAATTAGATGCAGGTAAGAAGATCAGCTAAGAAAAAATCGAATGCTTCAGCTGACAGAAACAGCTTGCACCCCTCACTGAATAAGCTATAATATATATCGCAAATATAAGGAAAAAGCAGTGGCTCACTCATTTAATTAAGATGAATTATCAATGAATTGACATTATGGTCAATACCAGCCAATGTGCATGGAGACATGAAGAAACATCAGTGAATGGACATTGTGGTTAATCTAAGCCAATGTGCATGGACACTAAATTCACAATTATGGAAGTTCATGCCACTATACATGGTAAATTCTTTGTTAAATACGGTAAGAATTATGCCAGAAGTAGCAAAGGACCAACCATGTGTTCAAAGATGAAGAACAGCTCATGATTTTCCATCGTCACCTCCTTCAGCTTCACAATGT
>NC_028458.1:690605-699401 GCF_000263155.2 Setaria italica
TTTAAAAGAGGGGGGGGGGATAGGGCGAATATCGCCCTCACGGGAATTAAACAAACAGGACCAGGATGTGATACCGGAATCTGGCTAGTTTTCCCATTTCCCTGCCCAAAAAGTAGTTGTCCCGTCAAAAAAAAAGTTTACAACCTTAAGAAACCGGTCCTTTTTACATTCAATTGGATTGCAATTTCCGGGACAAGCACGCCAATCAACTGGTATTTTTACCCTTCCCCTGATACCCTAAGTCTACCTCAATTGCATGTTAAAGCAAGATCCCACAGGTTTGGAAAAAGGATCGATAAAAAACGATGGGGGGTGGGGGGGGGGGGGGGGGTGGAGGGTGGACAACGGAAGCAAGCATGCGCAATTTACCCAATATATGCATCTACATGCCGCAAACAAAGTACCAGACACGTGAACAACGCAAAAGGTGATCGAACAGTAACAGCTATCAAACAAAGTTAAAAAAAAAGTGATGACTCATGCAAGAGTACAAACAAATCTAACGCGTCACAGACAGGCGGCGCGGCAACAAGACGCGAGGATCTTCTCTAGAAGATTCGAATTCGCGGACGAAGCGACATTCGCAAATCGGGAACAAGGAAGAGCAGCAAGGCGCAATCGATCAATCAGTAAGATAAGATGAACAAAATGTCTAGAGAACACGCGGGAAGAAAACCTGGTGAAATGCGGCGAGATTGAACGGGCCCTGATCCGATTGCTTGAAACAGGGGCTACCAAGCGGGGAATGGTAGCTCGATCGAACCCCGAGGAAAAGTGGAGAATAAACAAACTGCAATTGGCACTCAGACTCGCATCGAACAAATTCGCAACAAACCGGGCACTACATCCATTTCAGAACGAAATTGCTAGGATTCGAGTCCACCTAGCGAGGGAACGACACCGCATAACAGACAGAAGGAACAATCCGCAGCCTATGGAACGGAGGCAGTGCTTCCTTACCAGCGAGCGTAGACCCCGATCCCAGCCCGGACGGAGGATCTCCACTGCCCGCCGGCGAGGGGAGGAGGGAGGAGAAAGAGGAGAGGTGGTGGGGATCGTGGGCGATAATTTGGACGGGACGCCACGAGAAATTGGGCAGAGGAGGAGGACGAGACGAGACGAGACGAGAAGATATGGGCGGCGAGGCGATGGTGGGGACGGGGGCCGCGCCGCGTGGGGCGTGATTACCGTGGTGCCCCAGGGCTTTGGTGGTTATTTACGCGGGGCACCGGGAGGGTTGTGGCGGGGAGGCGCCCGAGTGGATAAGCGCGACGAGGGCAGCTCGGTCATTTTGGGGGGCAGCGCGTAACGGCGTCGGGCTCCCGCGCTGCCGCTAGGTACAACCACCGTGGTACGCCTAAACTTTTCGTTTCTTGGAACCTTTCTTTCTTGGCAAAAAGGGGAGCAACAGTGGCCAGTTTGAAAACTTGACCCGGTTTGCCTCCCGTTGGATTCTTCGCTTTCAGACGGCTCATGGTTTTGTTCGTAATATTGCTCTTGCACAGGTCGCAGGTGCAGGGTTCGCTGACACGTTAGTCGTCCGATCACCCCTCGAGCTGTGAATAGGGCGTGTGTATATTATGTGCACGGGTTACATATTTTGTAAGATTGAAAAAAATTCATACACATTGAACCTTTAATTTTGCCAAAGGGAATTTGTGGCAAGTGAAAATTAGAAATTTTGATATTTCATCATCCAAATATAAAAAGTTTAAAAGTCAAATTGAGTAAAGATCTAATCATAGGTTGGATGTTACTAGTTGGTGGTTCTCAAATCAAATAACAAATGCCATATTATTTCATAATTAGTTGTAGTTCGTAATTTTCTATTGTCTAAATATTGTTAAAAACAGTCTACTCGTCCTGTAAAATTGTATAATCACCGTACACCGTTTAGACCGTGTAGGATCCATTTTACCGTGTAATGGTTAAACCATGTAATTACCGTTTTGACTGTAAATTGGTCGTCGGGGCTAATCCACGCGCCCCTTCGATGCTCGCATTGCATTGCTGCTGCTCTGGCTCAGGACGTTGCAGCAATGCGCAGACCCAGCGGTGCATTGGAGCCAGGGGCAGCGGAGACGGAGTGACGGCTGACTTTCTGGAAGGCTGATCCGATGTGCTGGGAATTTCTGTAGATATTTTCCTCCGTAGATGTGTAAAGTGTGCAACCTGTGCCGTGTTCAGTGCCGCCATGACCATCAGCTAATTTTGTTTATTCCTAGTATGATCACGGCTGCAGTTTCTAGTACTTCCTCCTCCATCCCAAATTATAAGTCGTTCCAAGAATCTTGAAGAGCCAAAGTATCTCAAATTTGACCAATTTTATATGATAATATAATAACATTTATGGTGTCAACTAAATGTCATTAGATTCTTCATCAATTATATTTTTATAGTATACCTATTTGATGTCATAAATCTTTATAATTTTCTCTATAATTTTGGTCAAACTTGAGATGCTTTGACTCTCCAAGATTCTTAGAATGACTTATAATTTGGAATGGAGGGAGTACCATCTGCACACAGTAGCAAATAGGAACTTGGTTGCTCACCGGTGGTGAGTGGTGATGGGGGCAAGAAAATGAGGAAGAGAAACGGGGAGAGGAGAAGAGACTGACAAATGGACCCTATTCACAGGATATAATAGACCATTCACAGCAGAACAGTTCGAGTCACACCATCAGCTAAAGATGTAGAGCGCGCTCCATGTTTTTTGGAGCACGAAGGTGGAGCTGCTCCATGATGGAGTGAGTCTCCCGTTTGAACCTGGGCTCAGACATTTATATATTTTTTTTCTTCTCTCGGCTTCTCTCCTGTTATGCCTTCTCAATACTTTCCAGACTAAAAAATACAAAAAAGGGGGGCTAAAACAGGCCATGGGCTGGGGCCCTTTTTTGAGATGGCCACGGGCTATTGGGCCACCACAACATCCGCCGGTGCTCTCTCTCGCCTGACCCGGGCTAGCTAGCTTTTGAGCTGGATCAGAGATTTTTTCGGGCCGTGCTAATCAGCGCTTGCTCGCTAGGAGCGCCGCGGGCGCGCTATCTCCGACAGCACACGGTTTTCTTTTTCAGAAAGCATTTCCCCCGCGACTTTTTATTTTAGGAAAGCAACAACTTATTAGCACAACTTTTACGCATATTTTTTTCAGATAACTTCTCATAAGATAACTTTCGAACACAACTTTAATGATACACGCAACATTTATGCATAACTTATGAACATAATTTTCATTCATACACACAACTTGCCTTTTGAAACAACTTATTAGAGACAACTTTTGAGTACTATTTCCACAAGAATATTATCCACAAGACTTGTCACGTAAAGTTTGTGCATAAGTTCACCGTACAACTTCTCGAGACAACTTTTTTTAGCACATTTTTTCTAAAACATTTGTCAAAGAGACAACATCATATAAAGTAAAAAAAAAACCTGATCCGCACCGGCTAGCTCCATCCAGTTTGACCCTTTGCCTTTCCCTGTCTTGCATGTTCTTCCTCATTATAATGATCGTGTTCGAGACTTGCTGTGATGCCATCTATCACATCTTTCATGCAGGTAAAGGTTTAAGGGCGTCTATTCTCTTCGCCGCATGGGCGTGTCGCGCCTCGACCTCTTCTACTACCCCACGACGCCACGAAAAGCAGAGCAGAAGAAGCTGGATCTCCGTGACATGGAGAGCGTCCGCCTCCCGGGCTCCCGGCGGCGAGGCTGAGGTTCCACCCGAACCCATCCCCGGACGTACGCCATCCACCACAAGTGGAAGGTGGACTGCTTCGGCCTCTCCGAGAACAAGATCATCTGCACGGACAACTGCGGCCTACGTCCTCGACCCGGGCTACGAGAACAGCCCGGCGCTGTCCCACGCCGTGCTCGGCGGCGGCTCGCACGTCTGCGTCTCCGCCATGGGCAGAGGCACACCTACTGCCTGGACACGGCCACGGGAGAGTGGAGCTGCTGCTCCGGTGACTGGACGATGCCGTTCTACGGCAAGGCCGAGTACGTTCCGGAGCTCGATGTCTGGTTCGGCATCTCCGACCAGGATTTCCTCCCGTGCGCTTCCGACCTCTCCTGTGCCCTCGACGGTGAGAAGCCGGAGCTACGCGGCGTGTGGAGGAACCTGTTCCCGCCGCCTGAGTGGGAGTCTTTCAGGTCGACGCAGATTGTCAGCATGGGCCGGAAACCTTGCATTGGGCTATTGGGCTGCGACTCGGTCTCACTCGCATCATGACGCGTATTCGCCGCCTCCCCCTCTTCATTAAAACCACGCCGCCTTCGCCTGCGCTAGGGCAAAACTGCGCTCCTCGTCTCCTTCGCGCACGCCGCCGGCGCCTGCGCTAGCTAGGGCAAAACTTGTCCTCTCGCCTCGCCGCCCGTGATCCGTCTCCCGCCCCTTCTCCGGTGAGATTCGTTTACTTACACCACGCCTGCCGCTACAGGTTCCTAGCTCGACCCGCCGCCCTTGGACGTTTCGGTCGCAGCAGCCTTCAGTTGACAATGGATTGTTCACCTCCGCCGCCGTTTCAAAAGATGCGTTTTGTGTGTGATTCTTAGTTGATTAAGATCGTCTTCCCTTTGCATGCGTCCCAGTTGCCTAAGTTGATTTGGGTGCATGGACATGTTTGCTTATGAATCATGTTGAATCGGATGTGAGGTTTTAAGTATAGTTTCTATCCTTTTTTCTGCAGGGAAAATGGCTGAGCACCTATTTGATGACACCTTCGTCGTCAAGAAGCTCGATCCTGATGGTAAAAAGTTTGACAAAGGTAATGATTTCCTAGTGGCTGCCAGGATAGATTATTCCTCTGATATTTTCTAGGGCAGGGCCGGCTGACGGATTGCACTGTTTTTAGATCTGTGATATAATTGTAGCCTCGGTAGTAGTGTGATGCAAATGAGCAAATCATAACTTGTGTTTCTTACAAAGAAACTCCTTGCATTGCTTGTATAGTTCATCTTATAATACGAATTTCACTGTCGCAGCATTCATGCTTCTGTCGGAGGGAAACAAAGAGTTGATGACAAATTTATGATTTCATCTGAGTGAAAATGTTAGCGTTCCTTGATACCTATACGTTTTTCTCTGGCTATTCTGCTGCACCTTGTGCTCATTGTGTGATTGGAGCGGCGCAAATCATCTTCCCTGTTTAAACCCTAGGATCCCAGCTGCTGTTTTTAAGCATCTTCTTAAACAATGCCTTCATATTGTTCTCATCCTGAAAATTTCCTGCTGTCTCCTACCTAGCTATAGCATGATCTTGTTGCAAAAAATTAAAATTTAAAGTTGCACTTTGCATCAGAATAATATGCTTACAGTTGTTAATTATCGTTAACAACTATACGAATGTTGTGATTTTTAATTGTCTCCCTACATGACATATATTGCTTCTTTCTATTTTTATACCTGTACTATCAATAGTTTAATTCATGGTTAAATTTTCACCTAAGGTTGATTTTGATGTCCTTTTTGCTAGTATACTGGTTAAATTACGATGCTAACTTGTTCAGTCTTGTTCTAATATGACCTCATGTTTTTTCTCCTATACACAGTTTCTCGTGTGGAAGCTATGAGCGATGATTGTCGTACATATATGCAGTTAGATGTTGCCACAGAGGTTTATCCTATGCGTGTTGACGAAAAATTTAAAATGGTTCTAGCTGAGACTCTGAATTTGGATGGCACTCCAGATACTGGCTACTTCACACAGGTGAGTAACCTAGCAATTCTATGAATTAATTTACATCATCCAATTTGGCTTCTAATGGTATTGGCTGGTACAATGGAGCATCCAATTAAGAATGTAGTTTGGGTTCATATGATATATATGATGCTTGGAGTTTAATGGTATTGGCTAATGCAACGGAGCATGCAGCTAGGGATGTGTTGGGTCCAAATGCATTATATCTTTAATGTATACTTAATTGTATAAGTCCTGATGAGGCCATGTAGAGCTCTAGGATATATAAGTAACATAAACTGTCTATTTTTCAGGCTGTCGGAGAAACTCTCGCTGACAGGTTTGAGTATGTCATGCAAGGGAAGGTTTACAAAATTGCAGATTACGCCCCGCCCAAGCCCAAAGAAGATGCAGACACCTCCAACAAAGATGCAGACACCTCAATAGATCCTAAAGTGTATGTTTTCCCAGTTTTCCTGATCAAAATGCATTTTTTTTATGTCTTGCTTGCTACTACAAATTACTCCCTTCTTTTTATAAGGCATGCTTTTCATTTTGTCAGGGCAAGACTTTTACCAATAATTATTCCATTAATATGTTAGTTGTGTGATGTAAATTGTAATCATAAATATTTTAATAGAATCTAATAATGTCACTTTAGGGTCATGAAAATTATAAATTAATAGAGTAGTTGTTGATCAAAGGCTTGTCATATATAACGGAACGAAATAAGCTTTGTTGTTTCAAATGGAGGAAGCAGTAAGCATATACGACAGCTTGCAAATCTTCACTATTGATATCTGAACTAAGAATAGAAGGATTTCCACATTGTCTGAGCTTATTAAAGGGAACACCTCCATTACCAGCTTCATGTTTTTCATGGTCATAAGGAAAATGTGGCCATGTATCCTGATGAAGCCCATGTGACGAATCATGCTTGTGAGAGATTTTGATCCCTCAAAGGCAATTCGGCCAAGTACTTTCAACATGAAAAGGACTTAGATGTCCCATCAGCAATAATTTATCTGCACGTTCTTTTCATTGGATGATAGCAATTACTTGGATATAGATATGGAAGGCTTCTTTAAGACCACTTCGGATTTTTTTTCCTATTATGAAAATGAGTAAAAGTGCTCTTATTGATTTGTTTATTAAACCTTCATATCAATGTACAGTCAAATCTTCTTTTTGTATAGTCAGTTGACATTTTTTAAATTAGCTATGTTTTCTCATGCACTTCTTTTATTTTCCTTTCAGGGAGGTTTTTGCATCATTCGGTGGTCTCCTGATGGTGCTCAGGAGTGACCCTTCCTTTGCTGCCCCCTTCGAGCTGGACAAGAGGGTTTTTCTACTTATACGCAAGGGGCCGTAGAACTACATTAGGAACGTGCCAACTCCATAATAGTATCGTCTTGGTGGTAGTTTGCTTCAAGGCTATAGGTGTTTAGGTCTACTAGTTTTATCTTGTTAATCCATGGTGCCTGTCGGGACGGGTGAATTGAAGTCTGTGATATGGTATTTTTTTTAATTTACTTCATCATGATGGTATCTTCGTGTTCCCAATTTCTATCTGAAAAGACTACTATGCGCATGTGATCGATGGTTTTCACTATATCCAAGTCTATGCTGGATTCGTTTCTAGGTTTTGTACTCGACTGAACATTGATTCCGCCAATATGAATAATGGATATAGTCAGATATCAGATAGCCACGTCTCCACGATGAACACGAAGGTTTGATTTTATTTTTTTTTAAAGAGCAGGAGGGGTGAGGTTTGATGATGTCATTCTGCTAATAAAATGAGCATATATCCCATATTATATTGTTGTTGAAGAGAAAGAAGATACTTTGGGCGTTCCGCATCATCATGCCAAATCAGAGGAGACTGATGAGTGACGATGAAGGAATCAAAGTTAGACTGGCGATGGAGGTTTGTTTGTTCATCACTTTTCTTGATTACATGAGATGATGACATATGAGCAATGGGTTGAATGTACATTGATAGTTTAGGACCGTGGCATTAGATTGACGTGCCATGTTTGATTTCATACTGTATATCTACGAGGGAGCTTATGGCAATACCGCCCCTCGTACTCACCGCCACCATGGCCACCGCGGCGCCACCACCGACCGAACACTAGCTTCCTGGGCGTCAACTGTGGCACGCTGGGCGACAACCTCCCCCCGCCGCGCCGCGGGATGGAGCTCGCCCGCTCGGCTCCTGCTTCGCCACTGGAACAGCTTCAGTGAGGACTACGGCGGCTGCTAGCTACTTCGGCGGTCTCGCCATGGAAACCACTGTTGATTCCAGTGATGAGTACTTGACTTCGGTTTGCACGCACTACTTTCATTTAGGCTTTTTGTGTCAGTGGGGCATGCATGCTCTTTGTTCATCACATATGCGCTGTTCCCTTAGCATTTAGCAAACACACACCAGAGCATGCATAATTTTATGCAGAGTAGAAATAGTTACACATCAAAGGTATAAATCAAAACACATATGGGCGGGATCCAAGATGCCAAGAAGAGTGAGCTTATTTTCCCCTTATTCTTCCTCCCTTGTCTATCTCTTTTCCTTCTTCCTACTTTTCTTATTCCTCCTCTACCTCTACATCCATGGCTGGGGTAGGAGGCTCTAGCCCCTAGCCCCCACGTTGAAGACAGAATGCAAGTGCGTGCACACCGCCTCGGCAGCTTGCCGCTCAAGCCCGTGAGCCATCTGGTGTCCTACAATAGCTTGCTGCTGCAGTACCAAGTTGCTCGACTGCAACTCCTGAACCTGGGCCTCAATGCTCTCACGAAGCTGCAACTAGAGAAGAAGGTCCCGTTTTCTTCCACTGACTTATTTTTAGCACCCGTCACATCGAATGTTTAGATACTAATTAGGAGTATTAAACGTAGATTATTTACAAAACCCATTACATAAGTGGAATCTAAACGGCGAGACAAATCTATTAAGCCTAATTAGTCCATGATTTGATAATGTGTTGCCACAGTAAACATTTGCTAATGATGGATTAATTATGCTTAATTAGGCTTAATAGATTCGTCTCGCCGTTTAGCCTCCACTTATGTAATGGGTTTTCTAAATAGTCTACGTTTAATACTCCTA
>NC_028458.1:699918-751162 GCF_000263155.2 Setaria italica
GGGCGAATCAGGTTCCTAAGTCTCCAGAAGTGCTACGCATAGGCGGGCCTTCGGTATGGAGCGGAATACAGGACCACCTCTGTGGACCGGCGGTGTTTGGTAATTCGCTCACCATGCCACTTAGACTCTGTTGCGACGGCTCTAGATTCCACTGTATGCTCGTTAGCTTGATACCACCTCCCTCGATCGGGTGACAGTTCCATATCCAACTAACCACACATCTGTAACCACAGATCATGTGAATCGACATGAGTTGGCTAGTACTAGTGTGTCATCGGTCTAGTCGCGCAATCCAGACTCGCTAATACGTCCCACTTTGTGTACTGTACGTCCGGCGATCTGCTTCCGATCCGGTCCTGAAGTGGATACATAAATCCTTCCGTTGCGGACAGCCCCCGTCCCACCAAAACGAGCGGACGGGGGCATCCCACTTCGCCCCCGTCACGCGCCGTCTGCACCGGTGGGGCTCCGCCCCAGCCGGCGGGCGAGCCGCAGGCGGAGGGGCCGGCGCGGGCGAGCTCCGCCCCGGCGGCGGGCGAGCCGCCGGCGGAGGGGCCGGCGCGGGCGAGCTCCGCCCCGGCCGGCGGACGAGCTGCGGGCGGAGGGGCCGGCGCGGGCGAGCTCCGCCCCGGCGGCGGGCGAGCCGCCGGCGGAGGGGCCGGCGCGGGCGAGCTCCGCCCCGGCCGGCGGACGAGCTGTGGGCGGAGGGGCCGGCGCGGGCGAGCTCCGCCCCGGCCGGCGGGCGCGAGATCCGCCACGGCCGGCACGGGCGAGCTCCGCCGCGGCCCCTGGGGCGAGCGGGGCGAGCGGCCGGCGGGGCGAGCGCCCCCGGTGCCGCGGCCGGTGCCCACGGCCTGCGCGGCAGGGAGCTCCGGCGGGGGCGGTAGGGAGCTCCAGCGGGGGCGGCACGGCTTGGGGCGGCAGGGAGCGTTGGAGAAGATACGGGTTAGGAGAAAAAAAAAGAAAAGACGATGACATGTGGGCCCATATATGACATGTGGGTCCCACTAAACACATGCAGCTAACGGTGTTACCCGAGCCATCCGTCCCTCGTTTTCAATCCATCGTACCAAACAAAAAACTGGGATGAATTCATCCCTCTCAACCAAACAGCAGACGGGATGATCCCATCCCAAAAAATAGAGACGGCACCGTCCCATCCCATCTTGTCTCCAAACCAAACGCACCCATAAAGAATGACAAGGGACGAAGTTTTGTCCACTATAATTTTACTCGTGTCATAGTTCTTTCCTCTTTTAAGGCGCACGCAACCAAATATTCAAACTTTCTAACCTTCGATCAACACTTAGTATAATAATCTATAGAACGCATGCAGTATCATTTGTTTAATATTTATGAGGAGCGTAAAAAATTTATGGTATTGAATATTTTAATATAAAAAAGATATTAACGATCAAAGGGTGACAAAAGGAAAGTGCACTAGGTTAAACTACATCTTAATTTTGTAAAGGTAGAAATATTCATTAACAGTTATAGATACCTAAGTACCCTCATGAAGTACCAACCGATCACTAATGGACTGGACCGACATGTTATAATCCAACTAGATACCATCTATAGTAACCGACTAGAAAACTTACCATATCACCCTACCCCTCAGAGTATATAAGGGGAGGTAGAGGTACCTCTAGTAGGAATGCTAATCTCTCAACACAACAAGCAACACCCGAGTCACATGGCGCAATACAATCCTCCAAAATAGGATGTAGGGTATTATGCTACACTGGCGGTCCGAATCTGTATAAATCTCTATGTCTTGTGCTTTGCGTTACCATCAAGTTCATGATCTTACGATCCTCTCTGCCTACAAATCAATCATTTGGGTACCCCTAGGTAGACTGCCGATCGTTAAATCCATCAGTTGACGCGCCAAGTAGGGGGTGATCGTGAAATCCTTCCCAACAAGCTTGATGGCAGTCGTCAACATCATCTAGTTCCTAAGCCGGGTGAGTCGTTTCTCAAGAAGGAATTAGATCGATCTTGTTTTGTACATACAGATTACGTTGCTCCTTTCTTTCGGATCTAAACATGCCGGCTCTCCCAACAATCGGCCGTCGGCATCACGGGTCGTCAACGGCGGCTGCTACCGTGGGAGACCGGGCTTGCGGTGTTCAATCCAGGATCATCGACACGTGCCGACCTGATCGGCACTCGTTTACATCAAGCCGGTAGCCGCCCAGGACTCCATCTGCGTCGGCTTGATGAATACACGACAGATCCGTTCGCCCTCGAGCCCGGCTTCAAGCACACCTGGGTCACCTCCCACGCCGTGCTCGGCGGCGGCTCCCACCTCAGCATGTCCTTCGGGGGCGCCGGCACCTACTGCTTCGACACGGCCGCGGGAGAGTGGGGCCACGCCGGCGACTGGATGCTGCCGCGCTGTATGGCAAGGCCGAGCACTTGCCCCTCACCGGCGAGAAGCCGGAGTTGTGCGCCGTCTCGGGGAATCGTTATTACTGGCCGCCTAGCTGAATTGAGGCCGCTCGGGATGATGCCCCAAATCGTCAGCCTCGGCTCCGGCAGGCCGGTAGTTTTTGACGAACTTGCTGTGCTCACTGGGATGGAGCTGCTGGATTGTGGAAACGACGGCAATGGCAAACGGGCGCTCCGGATGATCAACCACGAGTCCGGATTCTATAGGTCAGTCAGCACAGCATGCCTTTGAGGCTGTGCTCTGAATATCCCTGGGGCTGTGCCTTCGAGACTGGGAGGATTCAGCCATTCAGGACAAGTGCCGGCCGGCTGCTCCGTCGCCGGGGTCTGATAACCAATCGACGATGAGCCTCCAGCGGCGGTTTCTGAATTTCGTCACCATGAACTGCGAGCGCGGGATTTATTCGCTGCACCGCATCGACCTCCCGACCCAGCGCTTGTTCTACCCCACGACACCAGCGCAGCAGAAGAAGTTGGATTTGCAGTCGATGGAGCGCATCGGGATCCCTCCGGCGAGCATCAATTTCCACCCAAACCCATCTTCTCTCGCCGAGCACCACGAGTGGAAGGTGTTCTTCTTCGGCCTCTCCGAGAGCAAGGTCATCTGCACGGACAACAACGGCCTCGCCTTCCTCTACGATGCCGGCCTGCGCTCCGTCCTCGCCATGCCCAGCCTCCACGCTCCCAAGTGGCTCCCCATCTCCCTCTCCGTCCCCGACCCCGACACGAGCGAGAAGGCGGCGGCGGCGGCGGCAGACTCTACATCGTGGAGAAGTCGCCCAGACAACAGAGAAGGGCAGTTCGAGTCCTTCGATCGTCTACGCCAAGCCCGACGAGCTCTGCTTCGACAAGGTCTGGCACCGCCACTCGCTCCCGCTGCCGCCCTTCGTCCTCGAGCCCGGGTTCGACGACGAGACCACCCGGATCCGCTCCCACGCCGTGTTCGGCGGCGGCTCCCACCTCTGCGTCTCCTTCTCGCGCGGCGCCGGCACCTACTGCTTCGACACCGCCAGCGGCGAGTGGAGCCGCGCCGGGGACTGGACTCTGCCCATCCTCGGCAAAGCCGAGTACGTCCCCGAGCTCAACCTCTGGTTCGGCCTCAACGAGCACGATCTCCCGTGCGTCTCTGACCTCTCCGGCACCCTCACCGGCCACAAGCCGGAGCTGTGCGGCGTGTGGAGGAGGTACCACCCACCTGACTGGAGCTAGGCGGCTCGGGACGCCCCACATCGTCGGCCTGGGCTAGCTCCGGCAGGCTGTGCATCCTTGAATTCTTCGAGACTCCGCTCAAGGATGCCTACGGTTGGGACGGGCGAGCCGGTAGTTGGCCAGGACCTGGCTGTGTTCACTGGGGTGGAGCTGCTGGCCTTTCCAGCGGCAGCTATTATGTTGACATTTTAATTCCAAACACGCCCTTTCTATTGGTTTTGTTGATTTGATGCGCATGCTATTCCAAACACACCCTTTCACATATAACCACATTATCTACTTCAAAGTCTCGTCGTAGAGAAGATCGTTGTTCTAAGTGAGTAGTGTTGTTCTTAGTGCAATGAGACTTCTCTCAATCAAGTTATCGTCTTATAAAGGAGGGTTCTTTTGCATATTAAAGTTTCTGCAATATTCAAGTTTCGAATCCAAATTTGGTACCAAAACAAAGGAAAAATTGTTTTTTGTTATAGCTTATCACAAATGACTTTTTTGTTTCACGTGGGTTTTCCAACTTAAACCCTCACCAATCTCTCAAAGGAGCTGCAAAACAGACTCATGTAGTCATACACTCTTGTATTGCGTCACTATTCAAATAATAATGGACATATGTTTAGATACTATTGAGGTTCATAAACACATATTTTCGTTACATAAGTTAAAATTACAACATGCTCGTCCAACTGATTTATTGAAAAGGGATATTGAGGTATGTATATTTAGGAATTACTCTATTTCTATTTACCTCAACCTTTACATAGTGTATAAAATTCCTCTACTCTAGCTTGATAAAGTCACAACCATCGTGCTCTATTTCTCTAACATAGTGTAAAAAATTTCTCAATAATCTATACGATGACGAACTTGGAGAACTGTTATTAGCCAAAAAATGCTTATTTGTGCAATTCTAATGAAACTCTTTAGTCTAGTAACAACTTTCTGTAGCAGCATGCAAACAATCATATTGACATTTTAATTTGAAGCAAGCTTCTTGTGGTTGCATATACATACACACACAATTGTGTATGGAAAATCGCCGCACTTCTTCTCGCTGGTTCTCTCTACCATGGAGCTTGGGGGCTCTTTTCGTTATCTCACCTCATATTTAGGGTGTGTGCGTCTTTTTTTGGGAGGTGGGAGGCGGGGGGGGGGGGGGGGGGGGCTTAAGCCCCTCTACACCCCTCGGATCCAAACTAAAGCTCCAGAAATATTAACTTTTAAATAAAAGTCCAATTCCTGAAATATAAAAAAGTCCAATTCTTGAAATATAACTGAATTTGATTCTTAATATAGTTTATGGAAAATGTCTCTATTTCAATTCTTAATATAGTTTATGGAAAATGTCTCTATTTCAAGTGTACCTTTCAATCTCACTCTTAATCTAATCTATTTTACGAATCACATAGTCATACACTCACATTGAACTACTGTTCTAGTAATTATGCACATATATATTAAATACTACGGGGTTCATAAAATACATTTTTGTTTGTTGTTTCTGTTGCTATATTAGTTGAAATTACAATTTTCCTAAACAAAAATTTCCCAGTACATGTATGAAAATTTATTTTGTTGGACTGTTAGAGTTGTTTGTCGTCTCTGTTCCAAATACGTATATGCAAATCTGATTTGATGAATTGTTAGAGAAGGAAATATATGCTAGTGCAACTAATGAAGTAGAGAATAACAATGGACCCGCCTAATTAATTCTGTGGTGAAAAAAAGAAGCTCAGGATATATATTTGAGATAATAATATAATTAAAATATGACGATGCAACATAGAACTAGCTAGCTATACCATGCCCTATTTCTATTTGCTTTGAGCCCTCGATGATCTACACACGACAAATCTGAATTCTTAGACACCAAAATTCACTCCCAATAATGCAAACTTTCACCGGTTTGATCTCTCGTGGATGGCTGCTGGGTGTTGGAAGTTTGGAACCCCACGCAATGCCAGAATCGGCAGCCGCGCACACGCCTGGCCACAAAAGCATGTGGCGCACGAGATCAAGCGTCCAAAATTAACCCGCGGCCGCTTCGCCTCGATCTCCTCCTCCTCCGTCCCCTGGCAGTGCCGCGACGCAGCCCAGCCACCTCCACACCAATCGCTCGTGCCCCGCTCCGCTCCGCCGCCCCCCCCCGGCCGAGTCAACACCCCCGATGGCGGCTGCGACGGCGGCGGCAGTCCCCGCTGCCACTGCGGCGGAGGAGGAGCGCCGGCTGCTGCGCCTGGAGGAGCAGGCGGAGCACGGCGGCGGCGGCGCCTGGGAGTACCTCTGCCTCGCCCGCCGCCTCCGCGCGCGCCGCCCCGCCCACGTCCTCCGCGTCGGCCTCGACCTCCTCAACGACGCCTCCGCGCGCTCCCGCCTCGCCTCGGAACGTAATTTGCGCTCTGCCCTCCACTCACTTTTTACTGATCTCCGCGTGGTCCCGATTTGTAGATGCATAGATCTCGCCGGCGGCATCCTCCGGGTTAGATCCCCGCCGCCACGATCCACCTGTCTATGCGTACGTGCGGTGCGGTAGATTTGGATTGCCCGGCTGAAACCCTTCTTAATTCCATCCGTTAGATGCTTAGATTGCAGTATGTCTCTGCGGGATCTTTCGCAGTCAGCCAGTCACTGTGATTTTGATACTTGAATTGCGAAAATAGTTCGCAGCTTCTCTCTTTCCTATGTTTTGGTCGTAAACGTGTGCCTGCTTTCTTTTGATGCAGAGTGGACGCTTTATGAGCAGGTGGCCGTGGCAGCCATGGATTGCCAGCGTCTCGATGTGGCAAAGGTGAGCTTCTTCTGTAACCTCTGACATTCATCTGTGATGCTTCCTGGTTCAAGCTCCTGTACTCTGATGCTGTGGTGGCATTACTTAGTCTAGTAACCTTTTGATGGATCTGCAGGACTGTATTGGAGTCCTTTCAAACCAATTTCCTGGGAGCACTCGAGTTGGTAAGTGCTGTTACTGAAATTCAGCTTTAGTGAGAAAATTATGGCTCCTAACATACTATGTTCCGGATGCTGTTATAAGTTCTTTTCTAAGGAGGAATTCATTTCAACATAAATATAGCTTGATCGAGAATTTAGCTAACTTGACAAGAAACTTTGAAATATATCATCTAGCCTCTGCCATATTTCTGTGAGATGCAACTATTTGCGTTAGATTTAGATCTGCGCGTTATTCGTATCATCATGGAGGTTGTTTCATCCCTGTAAATAAAGCCTGGCAAGAACCGCTGAAGGTCCCAAATCAAGCTTTAGGTCTGGATTTTGGTTTATTTGAAGTCACACAAGTATGCATGCACCTACATTAATGTATCAAGACAAAGTTTTAACTAAGAGCTTGGTAGAAAAGAGGACAATTGGATACTTGTAGCTTGAATGTGATATGATAAGTTGCTAAGGATTGAGTACCTAATCATAGTTAGTTCAATAATATTTGCATATACATCTGCCTAGTTATCCCATTCTAGTACTTTGGTCAGTTGTCACCTTTCCGTGTATGCTTAACTCAGTGATGGTGAGCTTGTTTTTTTTTTTGGGGGAAGTTAAACATGTATACCTGCACTCTGGATTAATGCATCAAGGCAAAGTGTCGATGTTGTAATTAAGTGCTTGGTAAGAAAGAGGGCAATTGGATACTTGGAGATTGGTGGTGATGTGATTTGGTTATTGAGTTCTTAATCATAGTGCATAAAAAAATAAATGTATACATCTAAGACCAAAAATTCCTGATTTTGTATTATATGTACAAAAGACTTGACATCTGGTGGATTATATGATGCTGGCACTTGGTCATCTTTCTGCATATGCTGAACTGAATGTGTCCTAATATGTAGCCCGGCTAGAAGCTCTTCTGTTTGAAGCAAAGGGTGAATGGGCTGAAGCTGAAAGAGCCTATGCGCTAATCCTGGAAAACAATCCATTTGATCAGGTATGGTACATTGTAGTTCTGATGATCTCATTTTCATGTTCAAAACATGGTGTGCAAGAGTAGTGCAATCTGCCAATGGAACCAGTCAAATCCTAACGTTCACAGTTTTTTAAACCTCATCTGATGCCATTTTACATTACAACGAATGGTTATCTTCTGTGTTTTGCAGATTGTCCACAAGAGGAAGATTGCTATTGCAAAAGCACAAGGCGATATGTTGTTAGCTGTTGATTATCTCAATAAGTATCTGGAACTGTAAGTAGCTACATCCACTTTGTTTTAGGAGTAAGATATAGTTATCTCGAAGTCCTTTTGGTGTAACACATTTTAACTGTTTTCTTATATTAGATTTATGTCTGATCATGATGCCTGGAGAGAACTTGCTGAAACATATGTTTCCTTACAAATGTAAGCCGTTCAATATTGATGCATTCGACATAATCTGATAGATAGGGATGCATGATACTAAATTGTTTCCATTTGTTATCAGGTACAAGCAAGCTGCTTTTTGTTATGAGGAGCTAATATTAGCCCACCCAACCATTCCACTTTATCATATAGCCTATGCTGAGGTAATCTAAACAACTCAAAAGGCAGCCCCTCTGCAAAAAGAATGAATGAAAAATATATTTTGCAATCTGTAAAATTATTTCTCATTATTTTGTCAAATATTTCCCTCTGATGGATACTTCATTGCTACCAAGCAAAGGTTTAATAACATCATAAAGATATGAAAATGAAACATCCAAAATCAAATAAAACTTGCCAAGTTATTGATGAAGTAGGATTTTTCAAGAGAATTAAAACTTGGTACTTAGTGATATATTGAGAAAAAAGGACTTGATATGACATCTGTTTTGTTTCATATTGTGCTTCACAGTGATGACTTTCTTGAGATATTGATTGTAATTCGCAGTAGATCCAATGCATTGCATCCTTGTAACAACTGTGAGGGCGATGAAACTATTAGGGAATCAACTTGGTTCCACCAGCGACCAGTTTTAATGCTAATTATTTCACATACTTATATGCCACCATATTTATGATTTCACTGTTTGTTTGTGTTGTCTTTCTGACTCCAATTTAGAGTCAATCCTACGTTCCCACATTACTCAGGTGCATGCAACATTCTAGTGCTTAAGAAACCATAAGCATATCTTGGTTCAAGATTCAATGGGAAGAATAATTGATTTTGCACTGTACCCGCATGTAGTTCTGCTGATTGTTTTAATGCAATTGCGCTCAGTGTATATACTTATGTTTTGAAGGTTCTGTACACTATGGGTGGCTTGGAAAATCTTCAGACAGCTAAGAAGTATTATGCATCAACGATCCAGTTGACTGGAGGCAAGAATACAAGAGCCCTCTTTGGTGTATGTCTGGTAAGGCCATACTGGTGCTGGTAAACTTGGAGAATCTCAGTTGCTTCTTTCTGTTATCCAATAGTGATTCTTACGCATACCTTAAACACCCACAGTGTACTTCGGCAATCAATCAGTTGACCAAAGGAAGGAACAAGGAGGAAGAGGGCTCTGAGCTGCAGAGCTTGGCTGCAGAAGCCCTGTTGAAGAATTACAAGCAACATGCTCCATCAAAGGCGCCCCTTATCAGCAGCATGTTGAAGAACATGAAACTCTCCTGATCCCAGCTAGCTTCACACATCCACATTGGCCTCGTTGACAGATAATTAAATTGTTGCCAGCATAATGCTTGTTTTTTGGATGGCACCAACATCGCAAAGGTTAAAATTAGATGCTCCCATGTCCATGGGTTGTACAATACCTGTTTGTTTACCGAGAAAATATACATGGCTCCTTTTCATTCGATGTTCTACTATAGATCAATAAACCTCGATTGTATTTCAGCACAAACAAAATTTTGAAGCAGTCATCGGAGAAGTTGTAGCTGTTGATTTTGATTGGTCTCTACAGTTGTAGTCTTGTAGATGATTCCTGACCCTGGGTATTTCAGTTTTCTTGTTCGCTCTCTGATTTCACTCTGCAATGGCTGCAATATTCTGAACTTGCAATGCTGCTAGTACTTTGTTGTTTGGATATGGTGAATCGAGAGGTATCCATATGTACCTATTGTTGTAGACTTGTAGTGTACCGTATAATTCTTAATCAGCGATGTTCTGGATTGTTGAGAGGCTTGAAGCATCCTCTAATTGCATTCAAAGCAGAGCCTTATTTGCAGGTTTATGAGAAGAAGAAAAAAACAACTTCTTTATTTGAGTTGAGAGTATGTAGATGGTAGATGGTAGCTCAGTTTCGAGGCACGACCCTCATCCCTCCTTCGCAATCTATTTCAGCTCTATCTATTTTTAGTTTAAAATTATATAAAATTATGGCACAATTCTCGTTGAACCTGGTTCTTAAATTTGCATTTCAGCTCTATCTATTTTTAGTTTAAAATTATATAAAATTATGGCACAATTCTTGTTGAACTTGATTCTGAAATTTGCTAAGCTAAATTAGACGTACCAACCATGCATCATCATTCTTGTTTATCCAAAACGCCATCTTAATTATTTCTTCAAAGCATTGTGACACATAAGATGAGATCATCCAATCGGCCGCGGGCGCTTCGCCTCGATGCCTCCGCGTCGGGACGAAGAGCACGAGGCCGAGGCGGCAGCACGCCGCGACACAGCCACTGAGCCACCTCATCGATATAGCAACCAGACGGATCAGCAGCAGAGCGCTCGCTCACGTCACTCCGGAGGAGGAGTCCAGTCTCCACTGCTCGCTCTCTGGAGTCGTCTTCGTCGGGGGTGTCCAGTCTAGATCGCCGCCGGCACGATGCTCGCTGCTTCGTCCGGTCAAATGGCTGGGCTCTGCTTCCCACGCCGGGCGCCCTCTCCGCTCCTCAACCGCCGCGGCCTCCTCCATCGGCGCCCCGCCGCGATGCCCCGGTGCGCGGCTGCATCCTCCTCTCCGACGCCTTCGTCCGCCGACTCCGCGGTAAGTTCTAGCTTATTGCGTGCTCTCCACCTCGTCTGTTTCGCGGTGATTCCCCTTGCTTGTTTTTCCTACTTCTCGTCGTGCTCCGCGTTGAGGCGGGCGAGAACGTCAGTGCTCGTTACCATTTCGTCAGAATTTCCCGAATGAGTGGGAATTTCCGGCGAGCCGGGGAAGCTGCGGCGATTCGCGATCCGAACGGTGCGCTATAAATGCCGGGCGCCCGAGGTTCAGTCTCCCCGGTGATCCCTACCTGGCAGCGGTACTGGTACCATCCCCTTTCTGCCTCGGGGGCAGCAATGCTTTTGGAGGAGCCACCTAATTTCGACCCACCTTTTGATCGCTTGCCGAAATTTCCGTGCACTAGGTGTTGAGGTCGTCATTATTAAAATCGGCTGTGCGAGTGTGATCGACCTAGGCAGTTCCACCCATGTCAATTATTTTGGGGGGCGGTCGGGGGGCAGATGAGATGGTACAGCCGTTCCTATCATCCTGATCCCGGGTTAGTTGGGTCCTTTTTATGTCTAGATTCTTCTTTATCTTTGCGGGCTTTATTATTTGGACCCTTTTGATGTATAGAGGTTTCTTTTTAGCCTTGTGGGAAGCTTGATTTTGTTACAGGCATAGGCATGCCATTGTGTATTTGGTCTCATTGTTCTACATGGATTGTGAAAATTGCTGGTACATGCGTCAAATTGTGAAACTGTGGGAACCTTCAAGTAATGTGTTGCAAATAGTAATCCTGTGAAGCATGAATAGTTTGTTTTATGGATTACCGCATGGGCAATATTGAGTCTTCACTCAAATTATAAGACATTTTGCCTCAAACTTGCATTGATCCACTTTGCAGCCTGAACACCCACTTCGTAGAAAGTGCTCTCCCCTACTTGAGAGTGTTCTATTGCCTGGCAGAAGTGATTTGACTGTGCATGAATGGAAGGCAGTTCCAGATATCTGGAGGACAGCGGCAGAAAAATATCCTGACCTCGTAGCTGTAATAGATCCTTACCATGAACCGCCGACAGAATGGACATATACACAGGTACATCTTTGACTCCAATACGAAAAATTGATGCTTGATGATCTAAGACTAAAAACAGGAGATCAACTTAGATGGCAATTCATAAATGTTGTTGTTCTTCCGTTACTGAATAATCACCTTTAAAGGAAAAGAACATGAGTCTGAAAGACATTAAATCCGCCGAGGCTCTCTGTGTGATTTTATTTTAGATGCACACAGATAGTAACAATGAGCACCGCTCTATCTGTGTCATGCATTCTCATCAACTAAACATATTCATTTTCCCTATCACATATAGAATATACAGTTACATTTATTTCAGAGCTTTAATGGTCACAAATGTAAGATACCTAATTGCTAATTCATGTTCTTATCAGCTTGAACAAGAAATATTGGATTTTTCTCAAGGTCTAAGGGCCATTGGTGTTGCTCCAGATGAAAAGCTAGCTCTTTTTGCTGACAACTCATGTCGGTGGCTAGTTGCAGATCAAGGTAACATATTTTTTTTTTGTTTTGAGATGGTAACATGCATTGTGATTCCCCATTATTGTTACTTTTCTGGTGATAGTTCTGTGGCTCCTACCTTCCTGATATTTGCTGCTGGAGCATTCTTATCAGCAGTGCCTTAGATATGTCATTTTACTGTCACAGAAACTAGGCATCAAAATATCAGCTTGGGCTTGATTTTTTAGTAATAGATAAAGATGTGTCCTAAAGCTACACAGTACAATGGTAACTATGTGTTCTGTGCATTTATATGCTTAGCTATGTGTATATCATTTTTGTTATGTCAGTTATCTAGATAGTTTCATGTAACTATTGTCCAATACATGAGCAGATTCCTTCGCCATTGATGATTGTCACTAATACATGATATGCAGGAATCATGGCAACTGGTGCTATCAATGTTGTTAGAGGAACAAGATCGTCCGATGAAGAATTGTATCAAATATACACTCATTCAGAAAGGTGAGTTTTATTAAATTATCTCTTAACTTGAAATCATTTATCGGAGTTTACATAATTGAATTTGCCATATCGGGGTTAGAGCTGTAGGGAATTCCAGCCTGACATGGCATTAAATGAAGTTGCGGTACTTTATCTCCTTCAATCCAGAATCCAGATGGCCTTATGAGACTTCAACTCTCAAATTCTCTTATAATAGTAATAAAAGAAAAAAAAAAGAGATGGTTTCTGTTAAATACAGCCAAGCCAGGCCTCTATAGATGAGCATTAATTTTAAAATGGCTAGTAATTTAATTCTTCAATTGGTTCTGCTTTGGTTTTTAGGGGATATGCACTGCGGGTGCAAGTTTGCCTTTTTGTTTTCCAGCTAGACTTAATGTTAGAACTGGATGAACTGCAGCATCCTTATCGATAGGGAGATCAAATAGTCAACCTTATAATAAACCTACTCTAGCATGTGACTCTGCTTGCTTTTTGATATCTATGGTAGGCAAAAACATTTGCAATGTGCTATTGTTATTATATGCTAGGTTATCAGAAACTATATCCCAAGAAATATGCATGTCAGTTGTCAGATATATTAATTGGATTGTTTCATCTTGAACAGTTGAACTTAACAATGGAATAGTCTAAGACTGGTTGCTTACTGAATCAATATCATTGTATTGCACAACTTATAAATACGCAAAGCAGATTCATTCATCAAACTTGATAAATTATGTATCATATGAACTCTGGAAATGTAGGCAGAGAGATTATAGTACTATTACTGGTTTATTATTCTTCTCCATAATATTTATTCAGTACATATTTTTTTTGCGAAGGTATTCAGTACATATATTTGTTTATATTTTTTACTTTCATGTCGTGATTATGAATTTATTGTTTTTCCCCATCACAGCATTGCACTTGTTGTGGACAGTCCTCAATTCTTTAACCGGCTTGCAGAATCTTTCATACCGAGGATTAATCCAAGATTCATTATGCTACTTTGGGGTGACAAATCATCTATAGATAGCCAAGCTGTGAAAGATATACCACTTTACAGCTACAAGGATATAACCGAACTTGGTCGAGAAAGCCGTAATGCACTGTTTCTTTCTGGCCAGCAAGGTACCTCTTGTGTGATATCATAATGTAGTATGGATCATAATTAACAATCATCTGACAGTTCAGTTTCTTTAAGAACTGTGGTTTTAAGAACACTTTCTTCTGTTATTACAGTGTTTCTAGCAGTAAATAAAGTACAATAAATTCATAAGTTATGTTGCCCTGTAGTATTCTCATCGTGTAAATAAGAAAAAAATGGGCACCCAAATTCGAGTCGAAGAGGACCTGAACCTGGGTGGTGGGGTTGTACACCCAGACCTAGCTCAGTTCGTGCCCTGTGATATTTAGGATGTAGGGTCCTTAATAAATCTCTGATTTAATGCTTGACCTGATCATTTAGTTGTATCAGGACCTTAACACTGAACTTGTTTCTGCCCGTCTGAACTGATTCTTGCTAAGCAGCACTCATTTGGAATCTGTTGATTTAAGAACAGCACTAAATTTTCGTTCTTGTTTGTTTCAAGGTTATAAGAATAAGTGAAAAATCTCAAATAACTTTTAATTCTTAGAAAATTATTCCTTTCTTCGATGACATAATGCTGCCGTATCATGCAATAGGTTCATTGTGTCCTCCATAAATTCTTTTTTCTTCAATGATACTGTTATTTCGTGCAGTAGATTGATTATGCCAGTAGTCTTGTACAATTTGGCAAAGCATGGAAATTGCATGTTCAATACTCTCTGGTACTTGTAGTCAACTCGCACCCATATACAGTTTCCTTTTCACAACTGTGCAGGTCAATGGAACTGTTGTTTTTTATTTGTCAGGTCAGCAAGATGTGTTTGAAACTATTAGCCCTGAAGATGTCGCCACACTTATATATACTAGTGGAACAAGTGGCACACCAAAAGGCGTAATGCTTACCCACCGAAATCTCTTGCACCAGGTAAAGATAAAAACGTTACAATTTTAACTAAGATGGTTAAAGTGATGGTGGTGCCATGTGTAATAGCTACCATCCCCCCCTCATCTTGATGTGATTTCTTAATCCCTATGGTACGAACGTACTCATGCTAATTAATACTATATTTTTTCCTTGAATGCCTATAAATTTTTCAACCACCCTGTTAAAATATCCACCCTGTTAGGTTTTATGTTTGATATATTCCTCGTTTATACACATTTTATGCTGTTCTGTTCCACAGATAAATAATTTGTGGGACATTGTACCGGCAGAACGTGGTGATAGATTCCTAAGCATGCTTCCACCATGGCATGCATATGAGCGTGCCTGTGAGTACTTCATCTTCACTTACGGAATCCAGCAAGTTTACACCACTGTGAAGTACCTGAAGGTATGATTTTCGTATGATTCAACATAAATTACCTTACTATAGATAGTTTCAGCATTAATCACCTTGTGATGTTATTAAGGATGCTTACTATAGTAGGCTTCTGCACAAAGCACCTAGTAATGTGGTCTCATGGTGTATTTTGTGTGCTCTGCTGCATGAGTAATGCTGTATTATTCTTTATCAGCTTAGTAAAAGATGCAAAATGGGTCAGATCTTGTATTAGCATGCAGCAATCTGCAGAACTCCTTTCTACATTTCAATCTGTGTTGCTGTTCACTATTTCTATTGTTTATCTGTTGCAGAAGATGCTGAAGTTCCTTAGGGCATTTTGACATCTTCTTCTATCTTCTTTGATAGGAAGATTTGCAGCGTTACCAACCTCAGTATATTATATCAGTGCCGCTGGTCTATGAAACTTTGTACAGGTTAGTTTTTCTACTGCTCCTTCTGTTCCTTTTTATTTGATGCTTTATAGGCGACACACTTTCTAAAACTTGTCTGTCAGTATATTAAAAATATCAATGTTTGACATATTTAAAATATATGACTAGATTTGCCTTTAGTATCCCTTTGTAATACGTACTACAGGAAATGATTGGTCATTAAAAGGGACAATTCATTTCAATAACGCAGTGGTGCCCAGATGTTGCTACATGTAGGTTGCAACTATTTTTTACCATTAAATGGTTGTGAGTAGTGAGTGGTGAGTAGTGACACTTTATGGAAAGTATTTTGGCCATTTCCTAATCTTCTTCTTCACTTGTTACAGTTCAATTCATAGGCAGATCTCTTCCAGTTCGGCTGCTCGAAAGATTATTGCTCTTTCACTTATCAAGATAAGCTTACTATATATGGAGGCAAAGAAGATCTATGAGGTCTGGACACCGAGTTGGCATAAGTTACTTATGTTATGTTCAGGGAAATTTACTTTAAAGATGCTATACTTTGTTTCTTTATTCTTTATTAACCAGATGATCTAGAAGTTCCTCTAGTTATTTCTACTTGTGGTCTCTTTCTCTGCTTGACTCAGTTTCCTTTTCCTATTTTTTTTCCTCTTCCATTGGAAAGGGAACAGTTTTATCAAACAATACTGCTGAACCATCATTCATCGTCTATATGGTAAAGTGGCTGTGGGCAAGATTTGTTGCTGCATTTCTGTGGCCTTTGCATAATCTGGCAAAGATTCTAGTCTACAAGAAAATTCATTCAGCAATCGGGATTTCAAAGGTAAATTTATTTTTCTTTTATTCTTATGTTTGTGTTACATTATTGATCCTTGCATTTTGACAAGTAATCCATGCAGTTTTGAGTGTAAGTTGAGCTTCGATAACTCCTATCTTAACAAACACTTAATAAATCACATGGTTTCTGGATAACTTGCAGGCTGGTATTAGTGGTGGTGGCAGTCTTCCGATGCATGTTGATAAGTTTTTTGAGGTACAGAGTTGATAATTTTTTTTTGAGGTAAAGGGTTGTCAAGAAACTTCTTATTTAAAATATGAGTAGCTTTATCAATGTTTTGTTCTTTCAGGCCATTGGCATTAAAGTACAAAACGGCTACGGTCTAACTGAGACTTCTCCTGTTGTTGCTGCTAGACGACCATTCTGTAATGTAAGATGAGGAGACACTTGAATGGATACAGTCATTCATACTGTTTGCTATTTATTACATATGATATTTCTAACATTAGTAGTTTGTGTCAATTGAAGGTTCTTGGCACAGTTGGCCATCCAGTAAAGCATACCGAAATCAAGGTCTTCGACATAGAGACCGGTGAGGTGCTTCCAGATGGTTCAAAGGGGATTGTGAAAATTAAAGGGCCGCAAGTTATGAAGGGATACTATAAGGTTCTACTTCCTTCCTTTACTGAATACAAATTAATTGCCAAATCTAAACTAGATGGTACTGATGTTCCATTAACATATTGCTAGTAAAGTTAACAATTCCTTTTGGTAGAAATGAACTGATCATTACTCTTCATAAGAATTAATTGGTTCTTTGTGGAGCATGGTTTAGATTTTTTGTACTTATAGTTAACTATGGATGCGGTCCACAGTTATTAACAACTTGTAATGTTTGGTAAATAGTTGATAAACAAGGAGCTGTAATATTCCTATAATTTCATGTTTTACTTAATATATTAATCCTTCAGTATGGTGTTTATGGTCTGATGGATATAGCCAATAGTGAAATGGATATTAAGAACCAAGATATTTAAATCTTATAACAAATCTTATAACCCATGTTAAGGCACCATGGTCAGAATAATAATTTTTTTTCTTGTTCAGCTTTCTTTGAGGGCTATTTTCTCTCATAATTTTTTGTGTGCTATTAGAACCCATCGTCTACAAATGAAGCTCTGGACCAAGAGGGTTGGTTCAGCACTGGAGATATAGGTTGGATTGTACCTCACCATGCCGTAGGGCCAAGTCGCAAGTGTGGAGGGATGCTTGTTCTTGAAGGGCGTGCAAAGGATACAATAGTCCTATCTACAGGTTTATATTATAATTAGTCTCTCCTTTTTTCAGAGTGTAATATACTATATAAATTCGATTATTTATGATTTATTATTCAACCTACTGTTTGGTCTTTGATGTTGCACACCGGTAGTCTAGTTGGATATCATATGATTTTTTTATTGGACTTGACCATCTCATTTGCAGGTGAAAATGTTGAACCTGCTGAGATTGAGGAAGCAGCCGGCAGGAGTAACTTGATTAATCAGATAGTTGTGATTGGCCAGGTAAAAGATATGTAATCATCAGTACAATCAATTTAGGCTCCTTAAAATGTGTGGGCACATATCTTTTCTTGATGCTACTAGGGGAAATATTCTGAAAAAAAAAAACATGCCATTATCTGAAACTATCTGGTATTACTGCTACTGCATTGCATGTGCATGTACCAAATTTATCTTACTATCTTCTTTCTGGTGATGTGCTTAGATTTTGATACAGTACAGCAACGATAAATAGATTAGTGCCACTGAAAGACTGAAGTCACAAAGTTCCTGCCTTTGTTCTTTGCATAGGATCAACGGCGTCTTGGTGCCATAATAGTTCCCAACAATGATGAAGTTCTGGCAGAAGCAAAAAGGAAGTCCATCCTTGATGAGAATGGTGAACTAGGGAAAGATAAGGTCATGAATATGCTATATGATGAGCTGAGAATCTGGTAAGAGTTGCCTGATCCGTTGTTGTTTCTCTCATTCTGTTGCCATCTTCTTACTTACTGTTGGGAATCTTAAAACATATAGTACAACAGAATTAAAAAGCGGTACATGTGATTCTGTTGATTTGGTCCTGTACAACCATACACGGATTTTCTCTGTTTGCACGTGGCACTATTTCATGATAGTAATTTGATATATGATTTGATTATTTGACACTTATCAGTTAAATCAGAGCAAGCATTGAAGTATTTTCTGTCAATAAATTTCAGGACCGCACATTGCTCTTTCCGTATCGGCCCTATCATGATTGCTGATGAGCCATTCACAGTAAGTTTTCACTCATATATTTATAATTGAGAAATTCTCTTGGCTGCAAGCTTGACGTTATTTTCTATCCAGATCGACAATGGTCTGATGACACCCACCATGAAAATAAGAAGGGACAAAGTGACAGCCAAATATCAGAGAGAGATCGAAGCCTTGTTCAAGTGAGGTATACGGAATTGAAGTACAGTGTTCTTGCGTGATGCACATGACGATTGAAGTACAGCTGTAATAAGAAATTGAGAGCATATACAGAGCGACGCATAGATCCATATGATTGAAATAAGGTTGTTGAATAAATACTAGTTTTTAATAGACGTGTACATGCAATAATCTGTATGGCTGTCGACCAGTAAAACGCATTGCTAAGACCATGCAACTTTCTACGACTCGCCGTCGTCTATGATCAGGTTGGACGGCCGCCGGCGGTGCCAGCAACATTGACAGCGACGGCAGCGAGGACCATGAAAACGGCGATACGGAACAGCCCGCGGAGCAACCCTCGGCAGCAGCTGCCACCCGCCGCTCCGCCATCGTCCTCCTCGTCGCTGCCGGACTGATCCGAGCTGTAGCCGCTGCCGTCGTCGTCATTGGCCTCCCCTTCTGTGCTCACAGCCGGCGCCGGACCCTCCATCATCTCCTCCTGGTTCTGATGCTCGCCGTTGGCCACCGCCGGCTGCTTCTGCTTCTGCTTCCTGCTGCTCGCCTTCTTGTCCTTGCGACCGTGCTTTGGAGCGTCGCCGCCGACCCCGCTGCTCTCCCCGCTGGGCGCAGGCTGCTGCTTGTCCTTGGCCTTCCCGTCGTCAAGTTTCCTGCTGGCCATGGCCGCCGCCTCCTCGCTGTCGCCGGGGTCGTCCTTGGCGAGGAGAGCCCACATGTTGGGGCTCGCCTCGATGCCTCCCACCATGTCGCCGGTCGTCGACGATCCACGTACGGTCGTTGCAGCAGAAAACGTACGATGGATCTCGAGCGTGTCAGGCTGTGCACCCTGGCTTTAAAATAAAATCCGCGTGGCAAGCATCAGAGTTCCTTTTTTCCTCCAATTGCGACAGCATCTGTGATGGAGTTCGTGGACGAGCCCGTCTCGATCATCGTACACTGCCAGCCAGATCGAGTACGTGCATGTTGTGCCAGCCAGATCGAGTCCTGGTGCTCATGTACTGTCGTGTCAAGATCGAGTCCTGGCCGGTGTGGTGATCGTGCACAAGCATTGGTTGGAGTCTAACACGGGCGGGCTGGCCTAGTACGCTCCTGAAACGGATCCGATCCGATCCGATCCGACGTGGAGAGCGCGCGCGCTCCGAGGCGGACTCGGCGACGCGATCCAACGGCCGCGTCCCGGGCCCCGGCCCTATAAAAGGCGCCGTGTGCCTCCACCATCGGGGAACAAACCAAACCCACCACCAGCCGCCTTTTCTTCGATCGAGGGTTTAGCTAGCCTAGGGTAGAAGGGCGGCGGGCTAGGGTTTCCGCCGCCGCCGCCGCCGCCGCCGCCTCCGCGATGGCCACCTACAACTTCGACCTGCTCGACCTCGCGGATGGCGAGTCCGGTGACGCCGCGGTGTCCGTCGTCGTCGGCAAGAAGAAAACCTTGGCCGTCGACGCCAAGATCGCCGACGCCGCCGACCCCGCCCAGCCCGCCGTCCAGGAGAAGCCCAAGTCGTACTCCTACTACACCAAGCTGCAGCTCGACGAAGGTACGTACCAGCCGTGCGCTTTTCCCCCCCTTCTCTAGATTGGATTATCGACCTCGCATGCCCTGGTTTTGGGTTGTATTGACTTGTTGTTATCTTGTTGATATATATTCGTGTTTATTCATTAATCGTTCGATCCCTTGTGTTCCGTCTGTCAATCCATATGTGTGCCGCCATGCATGCGCTGGTCCGATTCATTATGGATTTTAAGCTAGTTAAGTTATATATGATTGATTGATTCCTAATTCCGATCTTGTTCGATCAAATCTACTATATCTCCTAGTTGAGTGTAATTAGAGTTATATGATATTGATTGATTCCTAATCCCGATCTTGTTTGATTAAATCTACTATATCTCAATAGTAGGATGTAGTTAGCGTGGTGCCCTTTGCATTGTGTCGATTGATCTGTTTACCAACGTAGTAAATAGTAAGTAGAGATGTGCCAACTCGGTTACCTTTATGCCGTTGTTACTGATTGGTAGATCGACTTTTTTTTTTTAATCTTATGGTCATTTATAATCATCATGTGCACTTCTTTCTGGTTCGCGTCTCACCCTGGCGTGCTTATGTTGGATGCAGCTCTAAGAATATGTGAGCAAAAGCAGACAAGGGTGAAGGAGGCTCAGAAAAAACTGAGGGGAGAGGAAGCAAAGTTGAAGGAGCAACCAGGGAATGAAGCCCGTCTGAAGGAGGTGTCGGATGAGAAACGGAAACTGTGGTTGGAGCTGAAGAAACTGTGGCAGGAGGAATGGAAGACATTGAGGCCGAAGAGAGATGCTTTTTATGAGGAGAATAAGATTCCTCTGCCCAACAAGAATAATAAGGACAACGAGAAGAAGCCCAATGATGTAGATCCTGGCAGCAATCACAATGGTGTTAATGGTAATGTCTACAACAATAATGATGATGGCAGCTGTTGTTACAGCAGCGACTATGGTGGGAACAATGACGAGTATCTAGCACAGCTGTGTGATGGTGGTGAGCACTACCCGCATGGCCATGATGAGAGGCAGGTAGAGAGAGGTCATTACCACTACAACAAGGGTGATAGGCAGGGGTACCGTCAGGGCCAGCTTAGGATGAAGAAGGTGTACGTGCCCAAGGTGAAGGCGTCCTCTGATGCTGGAACAGAGGCTGAGGAAAAGCCTGAAGAGAATGGTGCGTCTGCTACCACCATGGAACAAAAGGAGGCCAGTGCTGATAATGCAGATGTTGTACCTGCTTCTGAATCAGACAAGTCTGCTGGGTAAATTCCAATATCCTTATACAAATTTTGCAGATGAAATCTGTATCTCCTTATGTAGATGTGATGATTTTTATATGAAACTTATGAATGTTTTATTGCCAGGGGTGCTGCCCAAGAAGGTCCTAACAATGGAACTAGGACTCATTTCCTAAAGGAGAAGCGCAATGGCTCTGAGAAGAGGAAGAAGAAAAATGCTATGAAAAACAGCGGCACTGAGCCAGAGAAGGTGAAGAAGCAAGATTCTGAGGTAGATGGCTCGAAATCGGCAGACAAGCAACCACTGGAAGAAGAGAAAAAGGTAATGCCTCGCTGAATATATATAGCCATGCATTCAGTTCTTGCTTGCCAAACGTTTGCTGAACTTCATTATTTGAACAGACCCTTGCTGAGTATGAGAAGATGCGCGAGGAGAAAAAGATGACCTCGGAGGCCTCAAAAACTGAGGCGAGGAAGGTCACTGCTGATGAATTTAAGGGCCTGCAGATGTTGGAGAAAAGGAAGCTGGATGTTGAGGAAGCTGTCATCAAGGTAGAAAAGGCTCAGCCCAAGGTTAAGGAGGCTAGCAATAAGGAAGTAGTTCAGGCCGAGGGGAAGGATGCTGCTGCAAAGGATGGCAAACCTAAGAAGGTAGATGTTTCATTAAAACACGTAATCTTTCAACTTGATGTGTCGTACGGTATCTAATATTTCTTTGACAACTTTTCAGGTTGTTGTCCCCCACCAAAACCTTGGGTTCAGGCCACCAAGCCGTGTACCTTACGTTCAGGAAGATGGCTCTTCTGCTCGTGCTCGCTTCAATGGTGGTTTCCACGGTGGCAGCCGTGACAACAGCACTGAGCCCCGGGTCAATGGCAGAGCAGCCCAGAACGAAGCTGGTGACCACAACGGCAATGGTGCACCACGGGGTGCCCACAATGGCCGAGGCGACGGCGCTCCGAGGGGCAACTACTCCGGCCACCGGAATGGGTACATGGGCAACGGTGGATACGATTACGGCAGGGGCAACGGTGGATACGGCTATGGCAGGGGGCAAGGTGGGAACCAAAGCAATGGCGGCTACCAGCAGCAGCGGCAGGGCGGCAACGTTGGCCAATACCAGCAGGAGCGCGCTGGCAATGGTGGCTACTACCCGCAGAGGCACCACCCAGCCAGTGACAGGTACCACCAGCAGCGCGGCAACTCTGGCGATCGCCGCAATTTCGCGCGCGTCCCTGCGCCGGTCCTGAACGTCAAGGAGTTCCCTGAGCTGCCTGTACCCACCTCGGCTCGATCTGCTGCGCCGGCCTCTGCACCCCACGCCTGTCCCAGCTCAGGCCTCTGCACCGGCGGCCGCTCCGGCTCAGGCCCAGGCGCCTAGCTCTTCTGATTAGTTTCCCTTTTAGCTTTTGGGTGAGGATGGAGTGATGAACGTGAGGCACGCCTCATGAAATTTTGTAACGGATGCTTTACTGTTTTATTCAGCTTTTTTTGATTCAGTATTTTTTGTTCTGATTTAATTTGTTTGAAAGCTTGTTTAGACTATTTTTCTGCTCCCTGCTCTACTCCTTTCGTTTCAAAATGCAGATAGTTTTAGCTTTTCTACCTACATAGGTTTAACCCTATATTTAGATGCATAGCAATATGTATGAATTTGAAAGTCCCACATTTTAAAACAAATTGTGTTGACACCGGCCTTGACACTACAATTATACTTCTCGGGAGAGGGTCAAAAGGATATCTCTCTCCAGCAGTCGGAGCAAAATCTCCTTCCCTAGATCGTTACAGATTTTTATCTGTATCTAATTACATAACTGACTCACCCTATTTTCTAGATAAGCTCGGTCATTGCATAACACGTGAAATTTTCCTTTCCTTCTATCTCCATATTTCAAAAAAAAAACTCGAGTATTCCTTTCCTTGATTGACCTTATCAACAGCTTGAACTATGGCATGTTAGCTCACGTGTATGTCTCCTGTCCTTCTTTGCTCCAAACTCATCCTGCTGAGAACTTACTCTGTTGCGCGTCACAAGAACCGTGGCTGTTGTGTATGCATATGACCTGTATCTGACCAATGCATTAATCTAGCTGAATAAAGTATAATTTCTCACCCGGTTACTCAGTCACTTATAATCCAAATTAAATTGATTTGAACATCATAAACCAAATCAAATCAATTCGGTTCATCATTACAGGTGTCAAATTTTGGTAGAAACAATAATTTTGGAAGGAGGGAGTATTATGCAATCCGATGAAAATTTTCAATTTATTCGTTCAATTCTAAACCAAAAAAAAGGCCTCACAACATTAATTTGGAATCTCAGCTCAGTTTTTATCTCATTCATTTATATCCAATTATATTACTATAAGAAGACCTATCATCTTTTATATATAGCTGCAACGATTATGTCAGCCACCTGGAACGGAAGTTGTCCAGTGTCCACTTGTTGGAGTGTACTTGTGGGGACTGGCCAGGGGATATCTGACTCAGATTCTGAGTACCTCCTAACTTTTGTTCCAAAAGTGTTGAAATTAAAAAAGGTTATAGTTCGTAAACCAGGCATATACAAGTTAAAATTACCTCTATGTTTCGTATAATAGTATCTCTAAAACAATCTGGGTGACATTTTCTTAAAAAATATACCTTTCCCTTAGCTACTGCTCCCTCCGTCCCAAATTATTAATACTAGAGCATTCGGCGGCTATGCGCGTCCTATCATATCAACAATCAAATATAAGCACTAAGCAGTAGATGCATATCACATGGAAAAGGTAATTTTTACAAACAACAGAACCACATACATCACCGCAGATTTAATCTCAACTGCCGTCTTTTGCACATTCTACTGCTTCTTCTGGATATGAAAATAAACAATATTTTCTAGGCATGTCAGTGCAAAATGCATGCAAGTTTCTAGGGGTGCAGCATGCAATGGAGGTCCAAGAAAGCTACCACCTATTCCAACTGACACAATATATACGTGCCACTGCCTTTCCAGTTGCCCCAAACCTAAGGCAATCAGATAGCAATCGTAAAGGTGAAAACCTAAGGCTGAATCCTAGAATTTGCAGCTTATCCATTTTATCCTAGAATTAGCAATCTAAATGACAATTTGAATTAGAACCCATAATGCAATCTTGGAAGAGGATAATTTTAGCAATAAGGAAAAGAAACAATAAAATAAATTTAAATATCAATGTACCTCATATTGAATAGGATCAAAGTTATGCAAATCTATTTTTCCTCATTGTGTAGGATTTTGAAATTTTACTCTTAGATGAAAATGCAACATTACAACTTGCTTCTACCTAAAAATGAATTAGAACACAAAGAAACGGAGCTGCTATTGCCTTCCCGCAAGACCAACCAAGGGTAAGCTTTCCCCAAAAGGACTTGGTTGCCAGATTGATCTTTCTGCTTTTACTTTACAGTAATCTCAAGTACAACATGTGACCTTGACAAAGGGGAAAAATAATAAATGATTAGAATCGCTGTGCGGGCTGATAAGCAGGATATTACCATAGATGTGCACATCCAATACTTATGATTAAAGGGGTGTTTGATACCAGGTGCTAAATTTTAGCTGTGTTACATCAGATGTTCGGATACTAATTAGGAGGACTAAATATGAGCTAATTATAAAACTAATTACAGAACCCCTGGGCTAATTCGGGAAACGAATCTATTAAAGTTAATTAATCCATCATTAGCAAATGGTTACTGTAGCACCACATTATCAAATCATGGACTAATTAGACTTAATAGATTCGTCTCGTGAATTAGACTCCATCTGTGCAATTAGTTTTATAATTATTCTATATTTAATACATCCGATGTGACAGGTGCTAAATTTTAGCAGTACTATGTTTGTAAAAGAACTATATGCATGCTATTTGATATAATTTGCTCTAATTAGGGGGCACTAAAATCATAGGGTGTGTATCCTCCCTTCCTGTACCTCATATTCAAAATTACTACTCCGATTTATTCAACACATGATGAAAGAAAGAACAAAACACATGCAAGAAGGTTGCTTTAGTTAACGGGACACCTGTATTGTGGCAACAGGGCTTGGCCTAGCGCTGTTTGGCGTCTTGCTCTACGGAATTAAGAATCAACATGACACAAATTAGCTTCTCACCATAGAAAGCTGCTAAGCATATCTCAACCAATTGTTAATGGCAACACTATTTCAGAATCTTTAAATACTGCCCGGCCATACCAACAGGGGCAATAACCATGTATAAAGAGGCAAGAAATACGGAATGTAAAAGTTACCAAATTTATTTTGAATATGGTGAGACATATAGGAGTAGACAAGGAGGCCAACCTGCACCTTCAGCATGAATTGCATTATCATAGAATAATCTATCTTTCTAATGGATTACCAGAACATCATTATCGAGCTGAGTGTAAAATTATTGCTACTTACAAATTTGTTGCCTAAAACCGTATGCACGTTTTTAAGGAAACCTATTTTTTCCAAGCATGATTTTATTTAGCAAGCCAACTGCAAAATGAGCATGAATAGGCTGTTCTAACGAGGTTTGGCTCAAATAACACAATCATAGCATGAATAAGCTTGTCCGCTGGCCTAGCAGGATTCACCTTAAGACCTGATTAATTGAACAATGCATCAGTTTGCTTTACAAGCACCAACTGCAGAACAGCAGAAGTATACAACATACAAAAAAGACAGCTAACTCACCTAGGAGATCCTTGTAGAACGGCATTGACCTTTCATGATTTTCATACAGATCGAATTCCAACACGATGAAGGCTAACAAGTCCATATCCAGGTTCTGCACCGAAGATCACACTGCAATTTTGTTAATGTTGACAAAACATACATGTCTGCATCTGTAGACACAAGAATGCGGAATATTCCAAAGCTAGTAACTCCTTTTTTTCTGAATGAAGAGGATGACTAATATTTGTACATTCAAAAAAGGTTTCTTAGCTGGGTTAATACAAACAGTAACCTATTTGTTGTTATTTAGTTCATTTGCTCGATTTATGGTACAGATAAATAAGTATGAAAGTCCAGTAACCAAAGGTTCAAAACAAAACTACCTGGATGTTTGTCTCAATGTTTCGTATCCTAAGAAACTTGTTGATTTGATGCAAGAGGATGCTTTCCCAAAGCTACAGGTTGTAGCAAAAATCATGAGCATGAAGTTGTAATGTTAAAAGAAAAGCAAAGCAAACATTTTGGATGTGAGATTTCTACTAAACCACAAACTGCCAGCTAATCAGCTTGCGCTTATGGAACTGATTGTAGTGTTCTACAGATTACGTAGCAATGTGAAATAATTGAAGAAGAAAGAAATGTAATCCAGCAAGAAAAAAGCAAATCTCCGGTTCAGTTTGTACGACCTACAAGGAAACAAGAAAAGAGACTCCATGTCCCCTTGCCTACATAAACCATGTGTAGTAGCTAGTCTAGAGATGAACAAAAATATAAAAAATTTAGACTTGTTATCATGGTAGGCAGATTTATTACTGAATTTTTCCTCATTAGCCTTTCCATCCACTATAAATAGTGACACTAAAAAGCATCCTGTCATATTGCAGCAAGTAGAACTACACCATAGAGTTTTTTATCCATATGATAAAACTGTCAGTACCGTCATGCATCCTGCTTTGGTGGGTTTCATGGTGGGCATTTTATACTTAAACGACATGTTCATCAACCACAAGACATTATTGTGGTTACACCTCCCTACGTATAGTATACAATTAATTATTTTGTACAAAATCTCGTGCCCGTTCATTAAAAAAAGAAAACACAAGGCTGATATCACAATTCATATGTAAAAGATACTCCCCACAATGCAAATCACGCGTAGATTTCCATTCAGAATACACGTGCTTCAAAATCAACACGTGGCCAATTTCCACGCGGGCCGGAACAGGGCCGGGATTCCGTAGGGGTCGGAGTTCCCAGAATAGGCCTCAGGGTTCTCTCTCTGACCAGGAGGCAGGAGGGATACTTTAGGTGTTTCCGTCGTTCGGGTTAGGGTTCAGGGGCACTTTCTTCCTCCCATGTACCACATATATATGATATCGCGCCGCCGATCCGATCCTCCCCGTCTCCATCTCCACCTCCTCTCCTCTCGTCTCCTCTCCAGCACCGATCGAGGAGATTGTTGGATCTTCTTGATCTGAATCCATCGCTCCATGGGTGCCTGTTACAAGAGAGAGAGATACACGATCGGGTCTGCTTCCCTGCGTCCGCCCCGACACGATCCGCCGCCGGATGCGGATAACCTTCTTCGCCCAGGGAGCTGCCTCCTCGACGTGGAAGCCTACCTCGACAACCGCAGAAACGCCACCACAGCCTCTTGCAAGGCGAGGAACGGCGCGCTGATCCGGGTCACCTTCTTCATCGCCCATCCGCCGCGCCTCTCCCACTTCACCGTCTGCTGCCCAGGCAAGTCACCCTACCAGCTGTTCGCCGACGAGCCCAGTGTCGTGGCAGCGGAGGAGGACCTCGTCCTCATCCGCATGGCGTTCCGTCCCGTTACCGACGCCTGTATCCTACGGAAGTTCGATTTCTTCATCTACCGGGCTGCAGGTGGGGGGAGGGCGCCGTCGCTCACTCGGATCCTGCCCCCAAAACCTTTCGTCTTCCTTAAGAACTGCCATGTCGCCCTCCTGCCCCGCTACGAGGAGGACCCTCACCTGTATTACATTGTGATTCTCCATAAGAGAACGGTGCCACCCCACAGGCAGGAGGAGGAGGATGACATCAGGTTCGACATCCACATCTACAGCTCCAAGACTGCAAGTTGGAGCTGCAAGCCTACATCGCTGGTCAAGCAGAGTGATCATGATCGTGTGTGTCATTTCACCAGCTACAAGGTGATTACCATCGGAGGAGAAGGCGGTGCGGTGGCTTGGGTTGACCTCTGGCGCGGTTTTCTGCAGTGTGATGTGCTCAAGGAAACCGTTCCCACGCTCTACTACGGCCGGTTGCCGCCAGATCTTGATCATAGTTCTAATCGTCACTCAGACCCTCACATCAGACGTGACGTTGCCTTGATCCAAGGCCGCATCAAGGTTGTTCGCCTGCAGACCAAGCCCTGCCCAGAAATCCCATACAGGAGACAAGGCTGGACATTTGCCATATATAGCAGGACAGCTGCGAATCCTTGTGAGGTAGGATGGCAGCAGGATGGCAATGCCATCGAGCTTGATGCCAAATATGTCTCTGCTAACCCGATGGTTCTTCAATATCTGCCTAAGCTGCCGGACGACACCAGTGGCACGCCTGAGCCAAGCCCGGAGACGACGGAGAAGAGGCTCCGCAACTTAACTTGCCCTATGCTCAGCCTGCACCAAGATGATCATGTGTACGTCATGGCCAGGGTTTCTAGCAGCGACATTCGCTGGGACGGCAGCAACTTGGGCCTGGGGCTTGCCTTTGACCTCAGCAAAGGGACGCTGGAGAAAGTGGTACAGGTTAATGCAGCAAGATCCTTTTCGGGCCTTGTATTCTTCATCATGCCCAGCCGGATCTCAAAGTATCTTGATATGTATCCGGGCTCCAGGTTTGTCTTTCACCAGCACGCATACTTTGCTTGGCCTATTTTCAGAACATTATATTGATGCATAGGGGGCCGGGTCATTGTCAACATTTACTTGCTAGGGGAAAGCTTAATTATCAGCTGTTTTGTGTGCAGTAATACTTGACTAAGTTGATAGGCAAGCAAGGGCCTCTTGGTTGAGGTCACTGCTGAACAGTCTTTTGCTTTGGCGGTGTTTGCTTTTCTAGGAGAGGACTCAAAATCTGAGGTTTAATGACTACTAACATTGCACAACTAACCTTAAGCGTGCCACACATTTTAGGTGGTCTTTTGTTGTGTCCTGGGGAGAGGAGGTTTTAAATATGCCAGTACAGACTTATCGTTATACGTAATATCAAATCTTTTGTCGGTGCTCCGTGCTCTCAAGAAAGAGTGTAATAAAGTGATGGTGAATCGGACCTACTTTGTTTGACCAGAGCATGAAGTCATGTTAATTGCAGCTGCATGGTTCATAGCATTACAGAAGTCAATAGCGATGAGTTTTGAAGGAGGATAAAAAATCTTATGATTTCTATATGGCTCTACCATTTAGTTTTATTCGTTGCACTATTTTGTTCCTACTAACTAAGGCACTTATTTTTATGACCGCAGGGGCAAAGGGAAGCCTGGCAAGGGATCCGCAAGCAGCAGCAGCGCATGAGATCCCCCATGATGGAATGACATTCCACTTCAGTCCTGGCCTCCTGGGGTGTAGTAATAGGATTCTGGAGCAAGTATGGAAGCTGAGAGATTACAAGGTCTCTATCTATCTCTTTGTTATTTTCATTTGGCATTACGAGAGGCATGAGCAAGTGAGGTGTCTACAGATCCACTTTGAAGTTCTTGGCCATTCCTCGGCTGTCTCTGTTGTGGTAGCATTACATTCCCTTTTATTGAATTGCTGCGGTGGGCTCTCTCATCAGGTTTCGTGTTGAGCTATCAGGAAATTATTTTAATTATTTTGTATGGCACCCTGCTTTTATATGATTATCTGGTCCTATTCTTTAAAATAATCATTTCAAGCTCTGTTTGGGATGGCATTAGTTCTTTCTAAATTTTACCCGTTAGTGCAATTCCTATCAGGACCTCCAGGTGTGTCTGGCGTTCCCTTTGTCCACACCGACATGTGAAAGCCAACAGAAACAAAGTTAGAATAACGGCAAGAAAGAAAATAACATTAAAAGAAGTCATTTACCGATGCCCAGTGATCTCTATTAATTGTTCGTCCGTTTTCGTCTAATGTTGATTAGGAGAAATGACGATGGGTGAGGGGAGAGGCATCCGGCACAAGAATAATATAGATAAATTTGTAGATTCATAACTACTTTATTTCAAATTAGAAAAATATCAAATTGGTGTAAAATTTTTTTCTGAAAATGTAACTTATTTGTTGGTGTTCTATTTGGCACTATTTGAATCTTAGTTGTTTTATTGCGAGCAATAAAACACTAGGAATAGCAACAAATATAATGCAAACAACTCCAAATAGAAGTACCAACAAATAGCCTACATTTTTAGAAAACTTTTGGTAGCAACTTCATAGTTTTGATTGGAAATGAATTAGTTATGAATTTTTTATTAAACCAAAAAAATTTAAATTTCTAGAAAAATGCAAAAACCACCTGGAGGGCTAAATTTCCTCAGTTTCATAGTTCTGGGTTGAAAATTAGACTTATGCTATAGTTGAATGGTGAAAATATAACTTTTTCCTCATCCAATGAAGCTATAGTGGTATGAGCTGCAAACAATGCTAGAAGAGGTGCACTTGGTGGAGGGAAGGGGTGAATTTACATGGATACCTGAAAAATCTGGAAAATTTACTACAAGATCCCTTTACAGGGAACCGGCTTTTGAAGGAGTCCGAGATGAACAAATGATACATATTTGGGGCTGCAGAGTTCCCTTAAGGCCTCGTTTGGCGAGGCGTGTTTCGGCGTGGAAAGAGGCCCAAACCCCGCCCGCCTCCCGTGGAACGAAGCTCCCGGCCGATGTTGAATTTGGCAAGTCGTGTGTTGAGGTGTATTGTGGCCCAAACCGGCGGACATCCTAATTTGGCCCAAACCGGCGGGATGATGGCAGGGAAAAATTCCCGTTCTATATATTTGGGCCTCGGCAGTTGATTGCATAACGCTGACGGCAGCGTGACGCCGGCGTTGGCATGACGCCGAGGCAGCGTCAGCGTGGGCGCTGGCGATTCCGGAAGCCGCCTGCCCCTGCCCCCCGCCCCCGCCGCCGCAAAGAAAAGATCCGACCACGCCGCCGGTCAACCCCATCTCTCCTTTAATTTTTTTTTATTTCTCCTTTAAAGTCCCCGCGCCGCAGCGGAAGCCATCCATCCCCGGCTCTCACCTCAAATCCCAGCCACGGTGATGACGACGACCATGATGAGGCTGAGGCAGCACCTGGCCTCCTCCCCTATTTATACCTCCGCCATCGCCAGGATCGGCAACAGCAGAGCCCCCCACCGCCTACTCCCCGTCGCACCACCGCAAAAGCACCGCCCGACAAGTACCACCAACAAGCCCCTGCTCCTGATTCTTCTGCTACTCTGCTTCTTCTTCCTCTTCTTGATCCCGACCGTCTTGTTGCCCCCAGCGCGAGTCATGTCGTCGTCTTCCTCCGCTTCGGATGCCGCTGCCGCCGCCGTGCCGTTCGAGAAGCCCAGGGCCGTGGTCAAGAAGCTCCTCGCCGAGTCGCAGCCCGAGGGGCAGGGCGCCACCGTCCGGAGGAGCATCGGCAGGTAAACCTACTATAATCTCCCCAGTTCCTGGGATCCCGATTTCCTTTCATTTTTATGCAGCTCAGCTGCTCATCATCCTGATCGGGCGTTGACTTTCCCCTTTTGCCTCTCTGCTTGCGCAGGCATGAGCTCAGGAACCTGGACCCCTTCCTCATGCTCGACGAGTTCTCAGTCTCCAAGCCCGCCGGGTTCCCCGACCATCCCCACAGAGGATTCGAGACCGTCACCTACATGCTCGAGGTGCGTGTACTCTACTCAAGTAAATCTTGTGTTACCTGCCTCTGTCCTTCTGCCCCCCGCGAGCTGTTCGCTCAAATGTCTCCTTCTTGTGCTGGGTTGGAATTGCAGGGAGCCTTCACCCACCAGGACTTTGCGGGCCACAAGGGCACCATCAGGGCAGGGGATGTCCAGGTCAGCCTCTCTGCTCTCTACTCTCTAATTGTATTCATGATCACCGTGTTCATGCAGCAGTTTCATTCATGTCCTGACATTGTTCCCTGAACTGAATTCTTCTTTCAGTGGATGACTGCCGGCCGGGGCATCGTGCACTCGGAGATGCCGGCGGGGGACGGGGTGCAGAAGGGCCTGCAGCTCTGGATCAACCTCTCCTCCAAGGACAAGATGATCGAGCCCCGGTACCAGGAGCTCCAGAGCAAGGACATCAGCCGCGCCGAGAAGGACGGCGTCGAGGTCCGGATCATCGCCGGCGAGGCCTTCGGCGTGCGCTCCCCGGTCTACACGCGCACCCCGACCATGTACATGGACTTCACCATGCGCCCGGGCTCCCAGCTCCACCAGCCCGTCCCGGAGGGCTGGAACGCCTTCGTCTACATCATTGACGGCGAGGGCGTCTTCGGTCGGGAGAAGTCGGCACCCGTGTCGGCGCACCACTGCATTGTCCTGGGCGACGGCGACGGGATCAGCGTCTGGAACAAGTCCGGCGCGCCGCTGCGGTTCGCGCTGGTGGCCGGGCAGCCGCTGGGCGAGCCGGTGGTGCAGCACGGGCCGTTCGTCATGAACTCCCGCGCCGAGATCCAGCAGGCCATGGAGGACTACTACTACGGCAAGAACGGGTTCGAGAGGGCCAGCCAGTGGAGCTCCTCCGCCTGATCATCGATCACCCGCTTCTGAATTCTGATGCATGCATTTTCTTGAGAAATTGACATGGAAAAAAAGGAAATTGCTGTCCTGCATACCTGGATGGGAAAAGACTAAAGAGTAGTAGACCATTAGTAGATACTCTGATCTTGATTATGATTTTTAAATTTTTTTAATGATTGTATTGTAGAAGCATGTGCTTGTCATTTGTATGGTGATTTGTAATAAGCAGGATGGCAAATTCCACTGTTCATCATAGTCAAGGTACGCAATCCAAGTCAACATCACCGGTCGTGCTCCAAGTTTCGAACCTCTAGAGTTCAGCCCGATTTTGTGGATAAGGATTTTTGTTCCTTCAAGTAAAATTTTTCAACACGGGAGTGTTTGCGTACACGTGTCAGCAGAATCAACAAGCCACGTGTCACAGGCCAGTTGGTGGGCATTGCCGCGCTGAAGTGAACCAAACAAAAATCCGGTGGAAAATCATCCGTCCATCCATCGCAGCGAAGCCCAGCCCACTCGAATCGGACCCTCCCCCTCCTCCCTCTCCCTCCTCGCGCCCCTTCCCCTCCACCTCCACTCGTTTCGCTTCTCCCCCCGGACCACCAGGTCCACCACCGCCGGCGGCAGCGACCGGCAGCCACGCCCACGCAATGCTGGCGGCCTCCCTCAAGCCCGCGCCCTCCCTCGCGGCCTTCTCCCCTTCCGCCCGGAGGAGCCCCGCGGCATCAGCCTCCTTCCCCTTCCCTGCCCGCCTCAACCAGCGTCCGCTCCTCTCCGCCGCCGCAACCGCCGAGGGAACCGGTACTCCCGCGAGCCAGGGAGACGCCTTCTCCTACTCTTACACCGCCGCCGCCGCTCCCCCGATCGATGAGGCGCGCCTGGCCCAGGTTCGTAGCATGTTCAGTGCTGGGTTTTCCTTTCTCCTCTGCTTTTCCGGAGCGCGGGGCTACTGCTCGATGAAATGCCGACCGATTAAGGGAGTCCTGCTGCCTGCAGTTCGCTGCGGACTGGGAAGCTGCGCGCGCGGACAAGGAGCAGGGGAACATCCTCACGCTGCCGGTGCTCAGGTCAAACAGCGGCGGGCTCATCGTCAAGTACAACTCCCTGCAGGGGTTCGTGCCCAACCCTCTCCTCAGCCCCGCGCACTGGTGTAAAGGTACTTTCCGCAATCTGCCACGCGTTTTGTGAACATATTGTGACTGCCTGTAAAGTATGAGGTAGTGCTTGATCGTAGTTAAGCTTGCAGACCCCAAAAGGCCCATCCAAGATGTTACCAAGGACCTAGTAGGGACGTCCATTTCTGTCAAGGTAATTAAGTTTTCTTTGATTGTTCCATTGCACCGTCTATTTGCAGTTGTAGCTACTTTTGCTGTAACCTACTGGGAGGCAAATGAAGGGTATGAGACCAAAAGTTTGATTCATATGTATTCCGTACAATGTCCTGGCTTCTGCCTAATATCAAAGCCTGTATGCAACTTGAAAACGAACATGGTTTCTTCCTAATAAGTTATACTGTGCAAATTGGATGAAATGAGCTCAACATTTGAGGGTTTTGTGGATCCGATTTTACTGACAACCTGAACGTCTAGGTTTCTGAAGTAAATGAGGAGGAAAGGAAGCTTTTCTTCTCCGAGAAGGATGCTAGTTGGTCAACATATTCTTCCCAAATCAAGATTGGCGACATCTATGATGGAATCGTGGGCTCAGTGTTCCACTATGGTGCATTTGTTCACCTGCGATTTCCTGATGGTACTTATTGGCAACACCTTTGCCCTTTTTTGTGCTAACTATTCAATGTAGACTATCTTACAACAGCGACATTCTACAGGATTATATCATCTTACTGGTCTTGTACACCTCTCTGAGGTGTCTTGGGATCTTGTCCAAGACGTCCAGGATTTTCTAAATGAAGGGGATGCTGTCAAGGTCAAAGTGGTCAATGTCGATACGTAAGTACTTTCTAAAACCTCACCTGCATAGCTGCTCAATTGCTATGGCGTGTCTTGATGAATTATTTCTAATATCCTGGTATGACACTTTGGTGTAAGATGTTGAGTCACTGTATCATAGAAACAACATACATGGAAATTGTTAGTAGAATCAGTTGGCATGGATGTACTGGTAACTTGGTATCATTAGCAGTGGCGGAACAAAGAAAAAAAAAATAGTTTCTGGCTCCGCCAACATTAGGACTGAAGGGTGTGATAACTATGGAGAACACACATACCAAGTGTCTGCATTATCAATTTAACTTTCTCTCAGTTATGCAAGATATACAATTCATAGGGGGGCAAGACAAATAGAATGATGAAATGAGCTAGTTATCTGTTTCAGCAAAGCATCATGTTTCTTTCAGTTAAGAAAGCATTTCTTTCTTACTAATTGGAGAATAATAAAATGTTTGGCTGCTTTGTCATGAATGGGATTCATGGGAAATAATTAGGCATGCTTTGCATTTACAAAAAAACAGGGCGAAGTCAAGGATAGCTTTATCAATCAGACAACTGGAAGAAGATCCTCTATTGGAGACATTGGACAAAGTTATCCCTTTGGTTAGTTGTTGAATACATTGTCTTAGACTCTTAGTGTATTTAACTTTGTGGTGGAAGAAAACTGGATTCATTCAATAACCTTTTTCCGTATAGGAGGCTGATCAATCACCTGATCGTGTCATGTCTCCATCAGAAGTTGAACTTCTGCCAGGACTTGATGGTATATGTAATGAACTATTGCAAGAGGATGGGTATGGTTTTTGTTTCTATGATTGATATCTGATATTTTAACATTGTTGTATACTTCGATAACAAGTTATTTACTTCCACAAATATACTGCAGATAACCATAGTCAAATTAGTTGTATCATCCATAGTCTGATTTATTGTATTGTCTTTACAGTATAATAGACGTACAGTTTGGGCGCCAAGCATTGGAGAAACGTGTTGTTTCACAAGATTTGGAGCTTTGGCTTTCCAACGTATGATTCCAGTCAATGCCGACCTTTTCATAGTTGCAGCTCACAGGAGATGACATATGAAAACGCCACAAACTTGGACTAACTTGTTGGATCTTGTTACACAGGTGCCAGCTAAGGATAACAAGTTCACGCTTCTTGCACGAGCTGGGAGGCAGGTTAGGTTTCTCTGATACACACACAGCACATGATTTGTTTTCTTGTCTGGGGAGTTTCATTATGCTAGTTAACTAGTATTTGGCCTTGGCTGGATCATTCCCAACTAGATAGAAGTACATGAATTATGATTCCTTCTTATTACTTGGCAGGTCCAGGAAGTGTATTTGACAACTTCCCTAGACCAGGAGGGGATAAAGAAGGCTGTGCAAAGAGTACTAGGGCGTGTTCCTTGAGTCTGACCACAGGAAGTAGAAACAGAGGTGTGCCAATCCTCCCCAATTTTCTAACTAGAGCATTATATTGAATCGACAGTATGAGCAGACAGTTGAAATATTCGTCACTGTGCCACACTCTGCTAAATTTTCATCACTGTTGTATGCTACACCAACCAAAAACTGTAAATATTTTCAGTGCTACCATGAATAGGTCAGCCATACATTGTGCATCCGTTAAACAAATATGTGGTTTTGGAAAGTGGTTCTATGTATTTGCTGTGGTCTGCACTTCTTATAGTGTGACTTCAGTTCATCACCTCTTGTACTTGTCTGAACTCTTGAGGCGATTTTGTGTATATGAGTATATGTAAGCTTTATGACACTTCTAACTAAATTATTCAGTACCTGCTGAAGCTTGATATTCCTTTCTTTGCATAGCTGCTGTTGCTACAGGGCCTGATAGATTTAAATATATTCAGTAAGTATTGTTTTTTCAGCACCCATGAATTGTTTAGGGTTCTGTCAAGAATTTTGAACTGGATCATTAGGTTTTCGATCCAATTCCTCTATCCAAACCGGTCCTTATTTATGGATCAGTTTACTGGTTTAGATGCACTGAGCTCTAGAATAAGTACCCAGCCAATTTTGACTGTTTATATCCAGTCGTGCTGAGAGGTGATAAGAACTGCTTGCTCTCTTTTTATTTAAAAAAAATGTACTGCTTCATTTCTAAATTCTTTCGTTAGGAACGATGTGTGAGCTAGATATTATCCAATAAAAAAAGTGCGTAATAAGCTGGCCCCTAGCTGACTTGACCCGAAGAGCCGCAATGACGAACCCAACTGATCGGGACTCGTCGATACTATCCAAATCAAGGAGGCATCTTGACGCCCCTAGAACCGGATCGAGGAGGCCCTGGGTTCGTGGCATTTCGGCATGCCCTCCCTGGTAATTAAAAACACCATTGCTAACTCCGGCCGCCACCTTCCGTGAGCGCCTCTCCCTTTCTGATCTGTACCATCTACGCGTGCCTGATGATCTTCTATTCTTCTTGGGCGACCGACGACGCTTCCGAGGAAGGCGCAAACAAGAATGCCACCCGGCCGAATCTGCGGCGCCGGCGCCGGCGCCGGCAGATCGCGCTCGCCGCGACACAGACGAGAAGAAAAACCAACGCGAGGCGAGGCCACCTCCCCTAGCTAGAAACCTGACAAAAATTAGAGGCCATTATAAGACACGGCCGCGCTGCATCGAGCCACCTCTCTCTCTTCTTCTTAGCTCCAGCTCCAGCTCCAGCTAGTACCTATACCTACTCTTTCGCTCTGTTCAATAGTGCTCCGATCGATTGATCTGTAGCCAAGCCAGCTAGTGCCATGTCACATGACGGCGGCACGGCCCAGCCATCTTGCACGACGGTGCCGCTGGGCAAATCGGTGCGCCGCGCGCTCCGGGCCGCCATCGGCATGCCGAAGAAGCCCCGCAAGGACAAGCTGAAACTGAAGCCGAAGAAGAAGCCCAACCAGGCGGCCGCGCCGGGCACCAGCAGCAGCAGCTCCACGGAGCTGATCATGTCCTTGTCCAAGGAGGCTGCGGCGGCGAGGAGGGAGTCGGTGGTGCGGGTGGTGCTGTCGAGCGGGGTGGTGGAGGTGTACCCGGGTGTGGTGCTGGCCTGCACCGTCATCCGCAAGCACCCGCCGGGCCTCTGCCTCGCCCACCCGGACGTCTTCCGCAACCCGCACGGCGCCGTGCTCCGCCCGCTCGAGCCGCTCTTCCCCGGCCAGAAGTTCCTGCTCATCCCCTGGTCCACCGTCGACAAGCTCAAGCACAAGATCCCCGAGAGCTCCATCGGCGCCTTTGACGAGGATGACGATCAATACTACGGCGCCGTCGACGAGGAGGGGGAAGACACGACAGGGAGCGAGGAGGCCACGTCGTCCACGGAAACGGAGGCGTCGGAGGAGGACCAGGAACACAGCGGCGGCGCACCGGTGACGGAATGGGATGAGGCAGCGGCGGGTGACGGTGGTAGCTTCATGCCGGCGTGCAGCGCGAGGGAGTACTTCGTGGCCAGGGACCGGTGGTCCGAGTGCCGCTTCAAGAGGCTGGCGGAGCAGGGCCTCGCCGTCGAGCCGAGCGCAGACGACGATCAACCGGATCAGAGGAAGGACAAGCAGACGAGGAAGAAGGGGAACAAGAAGAAGAAGCGGAAGGGTAAGGGGAATAAGAAGCGGAGGGAGCGCCCAGCCGCCGCCCCGCCGGCGGGGTTCAGGGCGTTCGCCGCGCTGAGGAGGACGTGGGAGCCCAGCCTGCCGTCGGTGGAGGAGGAGGAGAACGTCGTCTCTCCTCTCTCCAGTGTGCAGCATCCATCGGAGGAGGCCACCAGAACCGGCGATCATGAGCAGTAAGTTACCTGCTACTGGTTGTTGTTGCACATAGTCCTGCCCGATCCTGTTGCTGTGTCCTCGGTCATCTTGGTGTTGCAGTTCAAGCCTGCGATCAGATTTCTTGCATGTACATCAACTATCAGCAGGTTTTCTGTCCGTGTCAAACGGAAAGGTGTTGTGTATCAGTGTATGTACCTTTGGCAAGTTGACCTTGTTGTGATCGTCGTTTATGTTTGTCGTGCGCTTTGGTGGTGTCGTGGCAATGCAGTTTTACTGTCTCATCTCATGTCCATTGCATGTCTCCTCCCCTTTTTTATGTCATCACAGATACAGTATCGTCATTTACGGCGGTCCTCCTTTCCTTTTTTCTCTCAAAGGAAACAAACGAAAAAGGCCGTCATATGACAACTCGAAACGAAGTAATTTTCACAGAAAATTCATTTGAACGATGAAAACTGCTCGCTCTCGGTCGATTTCTTCGCACGACTCGTCCTGCGATTGCAACATAAAACTGAACGAAAACTATCACTTTCTCGGCTGCAGGGCCACACACACGTGCACGCGCTGCAGGACCAACAAAGGCCCATTCTCGTTTCGTATTTCTCGGCTTGCGGCACCATTGGGATTGAGGGGGTGTTTGGATACGAGGTGTTAAACTTTAACAGTGTCACATCGGATGTTCGGATGCTAATTAGGAGAACTAAATATGAGCTAATTATAAAACTAATTGCAGAACCCTGTGCTAATCCGCGAGACGAATCTATTAAGCCTAATTAATCCATCATTAGCAATTGGTTACTGTAGCACCACATTGTCAAATCATGGACTAATTAGGCTTAATAGATTCGTCTCGTGAATTACACTTCATCTGTGCAATTAGTTTTGTAATTAGCCTATATTTAATACTCCTAATTAGCATCCAAACATCCGATGTGACAGGTGTTAAATTTTAACACTTGGTTGCCAAACAGGCCCTCAGATGCGGAAGGCTTTGTAGCATGAGTATCGTTTTCTTTTTGAAACTGCTATATTAAAAAAAAGAAGGTTATGTACACTCTCGTCCCCACTAACACACGAGGAAAGGAAAGAAAGGGCGTCGCTACGTGCAGTTAATGCCGCCCGTCCCTACTAACACACGGGGAAAGGAAAGAAAGGGCGTCGCTATGTGCAGTTAATGTCGCTGCACAGGATAAATGAAAAACTCTAAGTGTTTAGCTCCTACCGCAATTCATGAGTATCGTTTTCTACTTTGTTGTCTCTTACTATTAACTTCGTGACCACGTCTAATTCCCATTTATTACGATAATATAACATTGCTTTAAAGCGCTTGTTGTCAAATACGGGCATAGATATCTACAAATATTACTCAAAGAATACATGGGGTCATCTACAAATATCTGACTGAATTCTCGAACGGGCTCTAAGATTCTTCCATAAGAAAAAAAGACCACCTTAGGGGGTGTTTGGATACGAGGTGCTGAACTTTAGCAGGATCGCATCGGATATTCGGATGCTAATTAGGAGAACTAGATCTGAGCTAATTACAAAACTAATTGCACAGATGGAGTCTAATTCGCGAGACAAATCTATTTAATACTCTATCTGTAATTGTAATTAGACTATATTTAATACTCCTAATTAGTATCAAATATTATATGTGACATGTGCTAAAGTTTAGCGGGTATCCAAATACCCCTTAGGCTAACTAGGCGGCCCACCCGTCCCATCCCCATGACCTCCACCCCGGGCCACGTGTGTTATAGCGCGGGGCTCGTAGGAAGGCTCGCTGCTGGGGTCCCCCCACCGAGTCCACCACTCCACGCCTGCTCTGCTCCTCCTACAAATCCAGCGTCGCTTTGTGTTGTGCTGCGCTGCTGTAGTTGGAGTTGGACTCGCCACTCGTGTCCCCTGCTCGGCTCGCTCGCTTCGCTGCCCCGCGCGGGCCTCCCCAATCTCCGACCACCGCCTCGCCTCCTCCTCCTCCCCAATGGCCGCTCCCTCCCACCTCCACCTCCTGGGCTGCCCCCAAACCCTAGCCCTATCCCCGCACTCGTCGCGGGCCCCCTCCGCCGCTCCCCGCCTCGGCCTCGGCCTCCGCCTCCGCCTCCGCCGCCTCCGCCCCGTCGCCGCGCTCGGCCCCGCCGACGCCGGCGAGCTGCTCGGCCGCGTCGAGGCGTTCCTCTACACCGTCGCGGACGCCGCCGTCTCCGCGGCCCCGGAGGCTGCGGAAGCCGGCGCCGGGGCCAAGGAGGCCGCCGGGGACTGGCTCTCCGGCATCACCAACTCCATGGAGACCGTGCTCAAGGTGCGCTCCCCGCGTTTCCTCCCGCCTGAGGCCGCCGCGTTTTTCGCGTGGGCGGTTCCGTGCTTGCCTGTCTCGGGTCAATTGGGTCCAGGGGTTTATGCCGCGGTTGCCTAGGTTGCTTCCCACTCCCGTGCCGTGTGTGGACGCGTCTTCTGTCTTCTGTTTCGGGATTTCGCGCAGCTGTGTCTGATGGTGACCCCCCATTTTTGAGCTAAAATGGCTATGGCACGATGGTAGGAATGTTAGCTGGAATCAACTACTTGCTAAGATTGCTGTGGTGCCTGGGAGCCATCCACCGCAGAATCCAATTGAGCCATTTTTTCCTCTAAAAATTTAATTGAGGCATTCCGGTGTTGTTGTGGAGGAGCGGCACACTTTCTGAGCATGAGCGGCACACTTTCTGAACATGCTCCGAAATAGTTAATGTGGGGAGGTCGCAGGAGGGGCAGCACAATTATTAGTATTTTTTATATAAAAATAGTGGGTTGTTTTAGAGAGTGCTGAACTTTTGGCGACACTTGGTTGAGTTGAAGGGTTGTGGGATCAAACTCTAAGGACACCACCAACCCCGCAAGAGTCTGCATGCCACTGAACAATATCTTCACATACCTTAACAGGACAAAATTGGCCATGCCTTATCACTGTATAGCCTATTTTCTAACTAACTAATCTGAATTTTCGTGTAGCTATGTAGCCAAGGTTTTGTTATTCCAATGATTGTGCCAACTGCTACCTATATAGTTTGGTATGAAGACAAATTACCACCACTAGTTCAATAACTCTGATTTAGACCTGCACTCCTGCAGGCACACAGTGTTGATACTGATATGTGTAATTGCTGCTGTACTTGAGGGCCTTCAGGGATTTATATGATCTAACTTATTTCTTCCAGCTGCTAAACAGCTAAAGTTCCATTGACATTTCATATGGGAAAAAAAACTTCCATGGCACTGCTAGGCAGTAAGATGGGCTGAAGGATATGGCTCAATTTTGTTTCTGAGGAAAGGAAATGATTGCATGCAATAATTTGTGTTCAATCAATTGCAGTAGTTACTGATTGGTGCGTTTGAAGTGCGATGTTAGATGTGGAAGATGAAAAGAATACTCCCTCACTTTCACTTTATTGTGCTTATTAGGGTTTTAGAAGTCTTTAAATATATACTTCAACTATTTATTTCTATGTCAATGTGCTGTCTTCTGTCAGTTGCTATCGGTATCATATTAAAAGATTTTTGAAACACAAACCTATTGATACAACTTTTGTGCACTAAACATCCATATACTTCGACTAACTATTAGTCAAACTTACATAGTTTGGTCCTTTCAAATCCTAATCTTCCTATAAAAAGAAACATAGGGTGTGCTTTTCACAAATGTTGAGAAAGAAGATGAAGAGAAACAGTTTTTGCATACCATTTTGCATGTTTGTCCACATGATCTTATATGTATCCGTTCAGTCTGTTCACATATCTCATGGTTTTTTCTTATTCTCAGTCTGCACCCTCTAATTCTTTATATGTTTATACAGTGTATTTCACGTTTCTTTTTTTATAAGTATATTACGCTTCAACACATTTAGGTGAGATACATTTTCCTCCATCAACAGGTTCTGAAAGATGGTCTATCAGCTCTCCATGTTCCTTATTCATATGGTTTTGCAATCATTCTCCTCACTGTTCTTGTCAAGGCAGCTACATTCCCTCTTACAAAGAAGCAGGTAAATCTCTATGCTATGCTTCTATGATCAGGATTTTTTTTTAAAAAAATTTAAGACTACATATCTGGGCATGGTGGCAGTATTTCCTTCTATATCTTCAAGGATATCCTAGAAAATGATGATTCCTTGCAGGAAATTCTCTTTTGATCCAGTTATTAATGCATGACTTCATCCTTTGCATTGATGCTTTATGGATGAAACTTTAATGCTGGAACTGTAGTTAGAGAAATGTGGAACACATGGTTTTCCTTGGGAGAAGAATTTTCTGCCCTCTGACCCAGGGACAATTAATGAGATTGGGTCTTATGGCATTCAAGCATTACCTACTACCGATAAATGATATAAAACTAAAAATATACATTTCCAATCAGCTGCTTCTTTTTGCTTTTGGAAAACTAATCAGCTGGAACATTGCATTGCTTATTTGTCTTGCCTTCCTGCAAATTATGCACATATCGCCTGATAGTACACCATTTTTTGTGGGTGGGTGGCAGTTGAATAATGCGGGGTAAAGTTCACTGGTCACTTTTCTGTCCACTAGGCATTAGTTGTCTTCCTTTTATTCTTTACATGGGCAGTTTGGTTACTAGAGTCTGGCAAGTTTATTTTCACTAATACATGATTCTGACTAATATATCATCTTTCTGTACCAATTACATTTATTTAGTCCTGTGGCACTTGTTAGGATGCGCGCATTATATTTCTCCTTTGAAGATCCTTGCAAGAGAAATTTAACCATCTTGATATTTCTAGACACGTCCTCAAGTTTGGCAGATGCGTTGCTTGCTGCTAAAAGCAGTGCATGTGCTTTATCTGTTCATTACTTATCAAATACTGAAAATTGCACATTATGTTGTTTTCTTATAGGTTGAGTCTGCACTAGCAATGAGGTCACTGCAACCTCAAGTGAAGGCAATTCAAGAACGATATGCTGGCGATCAGGTGATTATATTTTACATCTTGATCTGTTATAAAATAATATATATTAGTTTGTTGCACATGTTCTCATGTTGGACCACTGCACATGTTCGTACATTGATTTCTTTAATGTGTACTGTACCGAAAGTGAGGGTAAACCTTACAGTCATTTTTTTACCAACAGTAGAAACATCTTGTGGTGTAAACTGAGTTCCTTATCAAACAGAAGGTCGAGATTTCTCATCTTGCTCAGTTTTCCCTCACTAAGCTTTATGATGTTTTTGTAAGAAAGCATCATGATTAAATCTTGATGTATTGTTATCTTATTCATTATGACATCAAGCTAACATGGGTATTTTAAAATTAACTACTCTGTACATACAAAAGTCACTATTCTTGGGAGGGCTCTCACTTAAGAATCAGACACAGAGTGCAGTGGTTTTCCAAAGTGCATTCTAGACTGCAAAATGGATTTAGGCTTCAGCTGGAGTTACATTTGGTTTGTAATTTTTTTGTTTGTTCTACCAGGAACGGATACAATTAGAAACTGCTCGTTTATACAAGTTATCTGGTGTTGACCCTCTTGCAGGTTAGCTCTGAATTACCATACTCTGTTTTTCCTTTCCGTGAATGCTCCGCAATCCTCAATGTATAGCAAGTTTTAATAGAAATGTCTTGTCAGTTGGGTTCAGATTTTCTCTGTCTAATGCTGCCTTTTCTGCTTTGCATCATCTTATGCGAATACTCTCTTCTGTTAGTTATTGACATAAACTTCCTTTTGGCATTATCCTGCAACAGGATGCTTGCCTACCCTAGTGACAATACCAGTTTGGATTGGTCTATACAGAGCTCTCTCAAATGTGGCTAATGAGGTTGATATACTGAAACTTCCATCATGTCGATGTCATTCTTCATTTTATTGAAAAGTAAGCATTCGCATTACCTGATGCGTTCGTATCTTCATTAAAAAGGGACTTCTTACTGAAGGATTTTTTTGGATACCTTCTTTGGCTGGTCCTACAACAATTGGTGCTCGACAAAATGGCCAGGGAATATCCTGGCTTTTTCCTTTCACGGTAAGCTCTGAGCATGAATAACTTGATGTTCCATAGCATAGGATTTGTTCCCTTTTTGTACACAGCAGCACAGTGCAGCAGAATTATTGGCTCCACTGGCTAACATATGCACTTTATATTTTTCAAGGCCTTCTCGTACACAGCAGCCTAGTGCAACAAATTATTGAAGCTCCATTGAATTACACATGCAGTTTATATTGTTAAGGATCACATTCTATTCTCTGTGATGCAATGCTCAACTATTTACTTACATCAAGATTGATCTGTTCTGCAGAGATGTTTACATATGACAGTTTTCTTTTACTTACGTGTTAAAAATAAAATTCATGAATCCAGTTTCAATTTCCTGCACACACCTGCTGGCATGATGCAGCATCTATGTATTTGTTTCTCCACAAATTTGGAGGAATCTACCACAAAGAGTTTTATTGCCCTGGGGAACTGAGGTCTGTCGTTTTATTTGCTGATGTAGAAGTTAAGCTATGGTTGGACAAGATTTTAATGCCTGTCTGCAATCTGTAGATGCTTTAAAATTATGAATTTGTAAAGCAATCACATCTAGGGTTCTGTTACCCTGTGAATTTCAATGGTTGCCTATTAATTGCTCTACACCTTACAGTGACCTATAAGTGTTTCTTTGGATAAGACCGTTTGAAAATGGTGGTTGACACTGTTTTGGGGAATATGGAGTCCATTCTATATTTCTGACATCAGTTTAATTGATGATATTGTAGGATGGCCATCCACCTCTTGGCTGGTCGGACACTTTGGCATACCTTGTCTTGCCAGTTCTTCTTGTCATTTCACAATACATATCTGCTCAAGTAATGCAGCCACCACAGGTTAGTTTTACCAACTTTTCAATATGTTTATTTGCTGAAACTATTATTCTACTCTAAGCGCACGTCCACCTCATATTCAGTGTTCGTATGAAAACTTTGTTATTGTTTGAATTTTATCTATTTGGCATGGTTCTAAAAATCGATAACCGTCATGATGATGTGGTCTAACTTATGAATACATGACAATTAGTGGGGGCATTGTTCCTTGTATATGAACTACAGACCTGCTGAATACTATATAGTATATATGAGTTGGCTACAACTCCAGTTCAACCACACCTGATTCTGATTATCAAAAGATTAAAAAAAAACCCACACCTGATTCTTCGGAAGATCAGATAGCTTGCTTCTGTAAGCTTGTTTCACTCCATGATGGAGTGTTTGGTTGAGTGGCATGGTGATGGATGAGGAATGGATTGGTTGATCCATCACCATCTCATCCCTCACAAGCAAATGACTAGTGTAAGGGGCAGTGTGATCCAAAATCTGTAGGATGACCCATGATGGACCGCCCCATCCTATACTGGTTGACTCCTCAAACCGAACACGTTATTAAAATATCTGTGTGGTAATGCTTTATATAAAAGTCTTCAGTTCTCATTATTTAAGGAAAAGATTGGGGAGAAAGGTTGAAGATCGAGGGCCTGATCATTTATATTAGCGACGCAAGTATACATCTGTAGCCCGTGGAGCTCCACTATTTTAAGTTCCTAACATACTGTTTGGCATATTATATTTTGCAGAGCAATGATCCTAACCAACAAGGCGCTCAAGCTGTAACAAAGTTCTTGCCATTGCTAATTGGTTATTTTGCTCTTTCTGTACCTTCTGGACTAAGTCTATACTGGTAAGGTTTTTTTTTTAAAACAAAATGAACTGCTTTGCCTTAAGAGAGAAGAGTGCCTAACACTTAAGGGAGGTACACCACCTGCGAGCACCTGGGCTCGTGCCTGGGTGGGTGACCTCTCAAGTCTCAAATGGAGGCTCTACCAACTGAGCTATCACTCGGTCCTCAATGGTTAATAAACACTGTCAACGCTTTAACGTTGCTTTTGATTCATTAGCTTCATTACATTTTAGTTTCTGTGTTACTTAAATTTCTTATCTGAAAGTGTTGTGGCAGATTAAAATTAGTATTTGCCCTATCTTTTAACCATTATATGAGCAACCTCCTGGACCTATGGTTAGTTTGACTGCTTCCTGAATCCACCAGTGCACTTCTATCTCATTTAATCGAAATTCCTATGTTTATTCTGATTGCGCCCAAGCTCCATCAACTTCCAATTAATCAGAATATTTATAAATATTGCCTTAAGAAGTTGGAAGATGCTTGACTGCAAAATACTTTTAAAATTTGCTTTAGTGCAAAGATAGATATAGCTACTGTTTGTCTTACAAGCCCATACAAGAGGTTGGTATCTGTTAGTATACCTGCTACATATTAAGAGTTGACATACTATTAGAAAGTTTCTCCTCGACTATGTTGGTGCGCTAGTTTGTCTAGAATACAGCATGCATAATTGGTCATTTGCAAAAAAAAAGCATGCATAATTGGAAACAAGTTTTCACCCTTTTACCATGTTTTAATTGTAACTGTTCTAATTTTGCATTCATATATGTGAGTCTCACCAAGTGTTATAATTGAAAACAAGTTTTTCACCATTTTATGCTAGCTTAATGGCTTTCATAAGGTTATAGCTTTCTTGCAGGCTTACTAATAATATCCTCAGCACTGCACAACAAGTGTGGCTTCAAAAGCTTGGAGGTGCAAAAAATCCTGTCAAGGAATATATTGAGAAACTTTCAAGGGAAGAGTTGACTAATGTCCGGAAGAATGAATCTGCTGTTCAGAGTGAACCTCTCCCTAATCTTAGTAAACCCCAGCCCAGCCAAGAGCCGAAAACAACTGGGCCACAACGTGGTGAAAGGTAATATTTAAAAGCTGTTGAAGATCACTGATGAATACCTGTACTATCGCAGCACAAAAATCATGACTTGCTTTGCCTGGCTGGGTAAAAACACGTGGTGTTTGGTTGCCTTGCTCGCTGCCTTGGTTCCTGTGCTTTCTAGGATTTCCTTGTGCTAATACGGGCGGACAAGGTGGACAGGCAAGCCAACCAAGTGTGCCCTTCATGCAAGGTGCTAGTGACATTTTGGCACTGCAGCATGATGGGTTATTTTATTTATTTTGTGCCAATTTAGCTTCTTGTGCTTACTTACAAGTGGCGCCTACACTTTTCATTCCTACCAAGAAAGAAGGTTGATGTCTGGCAGGGAGATAATAAAAAATGGTAATTTGATAAAATTTGAATTGTCCATGTCTTCATTGAACAACCAAGGGCAAATAGCAAGAGAGGAATAGGATGGGGCTAGTTGGCCATATATCTAATTTAGACCTGTGTCCTTTGAAGGATTAATGGACAAGTTATGTTGAGTTTAACCTGAAAGTATGCAATGTATTTATATTGTGATATCTCCTTGTGCATTTTTTGTGTTCAGATTTAGGAAACTAAAGGAGGAAGAATCAAGGAGAAAAGAGGTTCCGGGACAAGCAAAACAATCAGAACAGTCAAGCACCGAATCTAATGTTCTTGATGGAGCACAAAATTCTGGTTCCTCTTCTGGAGACAACAAAGATGAACAGGTATAAGATATTTTGGTGCATGGTTTATTTCATCAGCAGCCGTACTTTGATTGTTGATAAATATTATACAGGAATCTCATGAAAATGGATCAATCGTAGCTAATAGCAATGGCGGACTTGACCATAGTAGGAACGAAAGGACTCTGAATGGAACCTCAGAAAAGGTATGTCCCTCTTTCTGTTAATGTGTTTATTCCTTTATGAAAACCCAAATAGGCTGTTCTGAGCATCCGTCAAAAGGTTAAAAGACTATTAATATGCCTGTTTGGCTGTATGGATTTCAGGAAGCAGTTGATGGTCATTCCTCAGTAAGCAAACCTACATCACCGGATGCCCCCAAACTGATGGACCAAGAGAATGGAAATGATGTGGTATAGAGGATGCACGTTAGCGACAAGTCGTTCCACTTTGATACGTTCACAGAAATTCAAGGTTCAAGTGGATTTGATTCTTCCATGCGCTCTTCTGAATTTACGGTACAATTTAGCTGTGAGATAGTGAGCAATAATTTCACAGCTACAGGAGAGTCGAGTATCACACGAAGATCCACCAGGAGAGGCAACATTGTTTGGAACCACGCTCTAGGGCTAGGCTCTTTTTTATATTTTAGAAATTGAGGCTGTAGATTATGTGAAAGCTTGTAGATGAAAGGATTTTGTTCATCATCACGTCTACGATGTCCAGCCGGGATGGATGATCATGCATGGTGGTGGCTGTAAAATGTATATCTTCCATCCTCGCCTTATTTTTGACCGTGCAAGTTGATACTTGGCTGGCGGTATACCTGGTGACAATATTTTCGAAATAATGCATGGTGATTATCTGACAAAAGAATACTGATGGACATCAGCATTGTCTTGAGAAGGATATGCTCTAACCTGATGCTTCTAATGCAGAAGATAAAAACTTTGCTCATAGTAGGTAAGAAAAAGAAAATGGTTTTACATAAATAATCAAATCGAAGAAGCTGGCCATGTAAAAGTTTTGCAGTGCTGAAGCATATCGTCGTGATCATCATCATCGTCCAGACACGCAGAAGAGGGCGTCGGCTTCGCTCGCTCATTCCCTCCCAGCAATCCATTATACAACGCACGCATCAGATGACATCGATCTCCACCGCCTCAGAAGGCGAAGGCTGCTGCGGCGACCACCGCCGCGGCTGCGCCGACACGAGCCGCGACGACGGCCCCGAGGGCGGCGGGCGCCGCCGCGCTGGCGGCGGCTCCTCCGGCAGTAGCTTGGGTGCCGGGCGGGGAGGGCATCTCGGGGGTGGGCTCGGTCATGGTGGCGCCGGTGGGCGATCCGACGGGCGCGGCGTCGTCGTCGTCCTCGACGGAGTCGTCGTCGGAGGCCGGCGTGTCGCCGTCGAAGGAGCCGAGCGGGGTCTGCGCGACGGGGGTGAGGATGGTCGGCTTGGCGTCGTCGGCGGAGGCGACGGTGGCGGCGGCCAGGGCCGCGACGACCGCGGCGGCGAGGAGGAGGAGGAGCAGCTCCCGGTGCGCGGCCATGGCCCGGCGGCGACGAGGAACGAGCAGAGGTTAATAAAGGTGGTGGAGGAGGAGGAAGGATCGGGGACTTATATATAAGCATGCATGCAGCTGCTGCAAGGTTAGAATGTGAGCTATATGACGACGGACATGGGCACGCATGCAGAGGTGGAGGGAGAATTTGGCGGGAGCGCGGGGTCGTCGGTTCCGTTTGACCCGGGATGGGACACTGGCTACGCGGGTCCCACGGGAGTCGCCCATGTTGGGAGGCTGCCCAGCGATTTCTTCGGCCGGTTGGGTGTCATTTGGATCGAGGAAAAACCTTTTTTTTTTCGGGCGGTACGCCTTAGCATGTGTTTCATTAAGATGCAATCAAGCAGGACTTAACCAACACAAGAACGCAAAAGACTAAAGGTGAAGAAACGAAGAAGAAAATGAAAAGTACAACCAACACAAAACCGGCAAGCGACCGAAACGGTGTAGGTGAAGCTTCACAAGGCATCACGCACGGAGGCATTGCAATAAGAGTACGGGGCTGCTCTGCTATTTACCGGGATCCATGGGGGTGGGTTGGTGCAACCACCCATTCTATATGATTCCTCTCTCTCATCACCACTCAGTTCAAAACAAAACGCCTCTCATCTCATCACAGCCTGTTCTGTTGTTCTAATTAAACCCATTACCATTCTCCTAATCATCGATCCATCCATTAGCATTCTCCTAATGATCGCCCTCCAATATGTTTCGTCTTAGCTTGCAATGCTCTGATTCAGGACTGAACAGAGGTAATGCATGTGCCCTAGCTGAACAGAGGATGCATCGTGATGAACTTATAAGACGTATTTCCGAATGGGTCATTCGATTTGTGTCCGCTCGATTCATGAAGTGCAATTCGTGTATAGCAATGTGTGTTTGTACGCATTCGGGCGCCGCGCTGAAAATGTGCTCTGATCCGTGCGTCCGTCGTCCGGAACGCCGGGGACGCAGGCGATCGGCGGTGAACGCGGGATGAGGCCGGCGGTGGTTGGCGGCCGGCCGGCGCTGCTGCAATGAATTGTGGCTGCAGGCATCGGGAGCTCGTGGGTGTTGGATTGGTGGAGCACGTACGGAGGCCACCTAATTTTCTGCACTCGGAGTCAATGCCGCACGGCCCGCCGGCCGGCCAGTTTCTACTTCCATTTCCATGCATCCCAGCTGTGCTATAAAACAAAAGCTACGAGCGCCGTGGGTCGCGATGGCGACGGCGGCGGCCAGCAACCGTCTCCTCCTCCTCGCTCTGACCCTCTCCATCGTCGTCGTTGTGGTGGCGGCGTTCCGGAGGGTGTACGCGTTCGGGGACTCGTTCACGGACACGGGGAACACGCGGTCGACGACGGAGGGTGCAGCGAGTCGCAGTTTTAAGGATAACAAAAGATCAAAGTTTTGCCATGCATTTTGTTGGCGAGACACCCAGTGCTGTGTAAGATGCAGGGTCCGCTGATCAGTTCGGCCAAGGTGACCCTCACCTTTCCTCATGGCAGTTGACTGACCCGGCTGTTTGGCATCAAGCTAGCGGTAATGGCGAGCGGACACCGCGTAGCCCACTGTTCGGGTCGGAGACCGAGAAATTGGAAGGTATCACCCCACCCATCATATCAGTGACAAATACACAAGAGGATTTTATTCTACCCGTGATGTAGGGGCGTTTTCTTCCCGTGTCTTATTTTTAGCACGTGTCACATCGAATGTTTAGATACTAATTAGGAGTAGTAAACG
>NC_028458.1:751262-762697 GCF_000263155.2 Setaria italica
GAGCGGGTTACGAGCTCCGTCTTGTTATGCATTATATTCTTGATCACATGATGAGTTTTTCTGTTTTTAGCTCCTTTTTCCATTTATTCCATAACTTACACCACCCATCTAGGAGGACTTCAATTATGGTCTTGTACATGTTCAATGAGGTGTTGGTTCCCCCTCTCCGGAGTCAATTCGGAACCGCCCCACCACCATTTCAGCACCGGCAATCCCTTGTTCAAGATTATGCTGGGAAACATTCCGAGTTCTAAACCAAGATTAATTAGGCATAATAGGATCCTCTCGCCGTTAAGATTAGTCTTATGCAATGGGTTTTGTAAATAGCCTACGTTTAATACTCCTAATTAGTATCTAAACATTCGATGTGACGGGTGCTAAAGTTTAGCAAGTGGAAGAAAACAGGCCCGTAGTCCTGTAGTCATTGTAAATCGGTTGTGCATGACCATTTCATACTGTGACCTGGTGAGGGTTTATACTTTATTCTACACAAGCGTTGCCTCCGTTCCGAAAAGATACAATTCCTGCTTTTAAAGAAATCAATCATTTTTAAATTTAATAAGTCTACATAAAAAAACTACCGACGTATACAAAACCAAATAAGTATTATTAAATTGATTATTAAATGTATGTTTATAGTATACTAATTTTTAAATTATCTAGCTGAAGCAAGAATCCGGCAAAAGGCATATATGTGATGTGATAAGCTCGTTTGAAGCGCCAGTTCTTAAAACTTGCAAAATTTGATGCGAAATCACATGTTCAAGAGGATCCTAGTACCTAAAACTTACTGGACTTTGCATCAACACCTGGTGGGTACGACCTGAATGTTCTAGAACCATGCACAACTACTACTCCAATATGCAGTATATACAAAGGGAATAAAGGGAGAAAGTACTGGCTTTGTTTTAAAGGTCAACACAAAATGAGAACCTTTGTTTCGACGACAGGATTAATTTGAAAAGTAAACTATGTCGTTGTCTGCTGAATTGTTCTCTCCAATGGGTATTGTCGCTGTTTTGCAAAATACAAAGTTTCAAGACTTTCTAGTAAGACTCAGTCTCTGACCCCTGCTGTGTCTAGATTCGTTCCCTACTACTCTGGGTTACATTATGCAAGTTGCAAGATGTGTTCTTAACTTCTTATATAACTAAAACACACAGACAGGGCCGCAGGGGTGTTCACTTGTTACCAGAACAAATAACTGAAGCAATCTCCATAGATCAGAGTGCTATAGGCGTCCAGGGACAGGGCAGAGCTCTGAACTAAGTACCCAAAGGTATGCTTTCTATTCGAGGAAATCTGAAATCGCTTGATATTTCAGGCTAGTTAGTTACTGAATTTATCCTGCACAGTGTTCTTTATCATCCCTATTCCCAAGAAGAACTTCTTTTATTATGTGCATGCGTGAATGAGTTCATGCTTCATATTTTGAGATGTTTCGCTGTTTGGATTGGATGTCAACACTACGAGAGAGACGAATACTCATATGTTCCTAGCAGTAACAGCCTTGCACTGTCTATGCTGTCTTCAGATGTACTGTCTGCAAAGTCAGCTTTAAACATGATTGTTTTAGATTTTCTGTAGGCATTCGCTTGAGCAAGTCCTGAATGATATGTAGGAAATGCTAGTATAAGATTTTGATGGGAATAGTGCTTACCTAACGTCCTAACCTTCCCCCGTTCCTCGGGTCAGGGGAATCCATACCTTCGACTTCAAGAATCAGGATATTATTTGGGTACATCATTAACACAAACGTCCACTTTCAGTTATCTTTTGTTTCTTTCCACAGCGCACGGGTTGGGATTTCTTGGAGTACACAGAACAGAAGTTATGTGTAAATTTTTATTTTTTTCTCTAGAATACGCAGGAGAGCTACGTATCTTTCCATTAATAATAAGAAATTTTGTTACAACGCGAGCTAGTCAGGTACACGCACACGGATTCGGTGTTACTAATAGTTGTTACATTGAAACACTAGAGCAACCAAGAACATAACGTTAGCCCACTAGTGGCTCGGAGACACCGGCCAGCTGAAAACACCCAGGCATGAAGGTCCTGCCGATTTATCTGACCGTATCATGGTTTCCAGCCAAGGAGAATGAAAGTGCGCTCGGTACATCTTGGGCTTGTTGGTCTTCTACTTGTATTGGCGGCACAGGAGGCCCCTGCTATTGCGGTTCCTGGCCCTCAATGCCAAAAGCAGTGCGGTGGTGTTGACATCCATTACCCATTCGGCATCGGTGACAACTGCTCGCGGTCAGGCTTTAACGTCAGCTGCCAGGAGGTCCAAGATGGCGTCTACAAGCCATTCCTCGGTGATTTTGAGCTGCTCAACATTTCCTTGATCCATGGCACCATCCGGGAGCTGAACCACATCTCGACATACTGCTACAACTCCTCCGACGGTGGTTTCATGAGCAGTAGTACTTGGTCGTTCGACGCGAGCAATACCCCGTTCCGGTTTTCGGACGTCCACAACAAGTTCACCGTCATAGGGTGCAATACCCTCGCCTACATCGTGGACAACACCGACAAGGGCTACCAGAGTGGGTGCGTCTCAACGTGCCAGAATTTGTCAGACCTAGCGGACGCATCATCCTGCTCCGGCTTGGGCTGCTGCCAGACAGACATACCCAAGGGGATGGGCTTCTATAACGTAAGCTTCGACCGTGGCTTCGACACAAGCCAGATTTCGAGGTTGGGCCTCGGCGGTTGCAGCTATGCCGTGCTGATGGAGGCGGCGGAGTTCAATTTCAGCACCACGTACATCAACACGACAGATTTCAACGACACGAAAATTGGGAGGGCACCAGTGGTGATGGACTGGGCGATAAGAGAGGGGACATCCTCGTGTGAGGTCGCCAAACGGGACGACAGCACTTACGCGTGCCTCAGCAGCAACAGCAAATGTGTGGTTTCACCCAATGGGCCAGGGTACCTGTGCAACTGCTCCAATGGGTACGAAGGCAACCCATATCTTCCGGATGGATGCCATGGTAATTAACAAACTATCAACTGTCCTAAAATTAAAATATTCAGTCAATCTCTATTCTCTAGGCTTTGAATCCATCGTTCTCAGTTTTGCTCATCTTACTGCAGATGCTGATGAGTGCAAGAACAGTCCATGCCCTTCAGGAGGTGCTTGCCACAACACTGTAGGAGGGTACAGGTGTTCTTGTCCAGTAGGAAGGAAGTTTAACCAGCGAAGCAATACGTGCGACCCTGATACCACATTAATAACAGGTAACACGCTGAGATCAGCTAGCTGAACAAATACATATATTTCAGAAATTTTGTATAGCAATCTGAACTGGCTACCACTGCTTTCTCCCTATATATAAGAAGGAAAGCACGTTTTTTGACAGTGTGCTCCTATCTGATGCTGGTATATATGCAGGAGTCGCAATCGGCTTTTTTCTTGTCGTAATTTTCTCCTCCTTCGGATACATGATTCTTCAGAAGAGAAAACTGAACCAAGTTAAGCAAGAACATTTTCGACAACATGGAGGCATGATTTTGTTTGAGAGGATGAGATCAGAAAAAGGTCTTGCTTTCACGGTATTTAGTGAAGCTGAACTTGTAAAAGCTACAGACAACTACGATAAGAGCAGAATAATTGGAAAGGGAGGTCATGGGACGGTCTACAAAGGGATAGTTAAGGGCAACATGCATGTTGCAATTAAGCGATGTGCACTTATTGATGAAAGGCAAAAGAAAGAATTTGGGCAAGAAATGCTAATACTCTCCCAAATCAACCACAAGAACATTGTCAAACTCGAGGGCTGTTGCCTCGAGGTGGAAGTTCCAATGTTGGTCTATGAGTTCATCCCAAATGGAACACTGTATGAACTTATCCATGGCAAGAACCAAGCATTACAGATCCCCTTCAGCACCCTATTAAGGATTGCTCACGAAGCAGCAGAGGGACTCAATTTCCTCCACTCATATGCATCTCCTCCGATCATCCATGGTGATGTGAAGAGTGCCAACATCCTTCTTGACAGTAACTACATGGCGAAAGTGTCAGATTTTGGAGCCTCCGTACTAGCCCCATCCGACAAAGAGCAATATGTCACAATGGTTCAAGGAACTTGTGGATACCTCGACCCTGAATACATGCAGACATGCCAACTGACAGAGAAAAGTGACGTCTACAGCTTTGGTGTTATCCTTCTTGAGGTCCTCACTGGCCAAGAGCCTCTCAAGTTGGATGGGCCTGAGAAGCAAAGAAGCCTATCATCAAATTTCTTATCCGCTATGAAGGAGAACAATCTTAATGCGATCTTGCCGAGTCACATGAAGGGACAAGAGAGCAATGAACTGATCAGAGGGCTTGCAGAGCTAGCCAAGCAATGCCTGGACATGTGTGGCAGCAACAGACCATTGATGAAGGAGATTGCCGATGAGCTTGGTCGATTGAGGAAGCTTTCGCTGCATCCTTGGGTACAGATCAATGCAGAGATGATAGAGACTCAAAGCCTTCTTAGTGGAACACCAACTGCTAGCTTTGAAATAGAAGCCGGTACAACTGGGTATCCTACACAAGAAGGTGAGAACCTGCCCATGAACCCAAGAAGTTCGTACTATGCTAGGTGATTAGCAAATGTTGTAGTGTATTCCATTGGAACTTCTACTGCTGGGACATCTGCGAGCTAGTTGTTCTATCATCTAATGTGTATATACTGTTACAGACACAAAGCTCTGCCTATCTTTACCCATTCAAGTATGTATATGTGTTTCTGCGAAGCATGTCAGCAACATATAATACTCTATGACAATAAATTTTATAAGTTGTTTCTTTAGATAAGTTTATACATCTGAAACATTACACATGTCAATACTTGTAATTTAATTTGTAGCATTCTATGTTTTTATACACAATACTACTATACATAGAATTATTCAATGTAGAAAATACATTCAACATCTTAAGTGCCTAGGTGAATATTAATGATTGTTATGTAATTGTAGTAATTAAATGCCGGTGTTATGTACCAGCAATAATGAACATGGGGTGTACGTCTCCTCAACGGACCTTAACTTGTCCCTCAATACCCTCAAAATACATTTTAGCATTATAAACTTACTAATTGTACTATATTAGGTCAAAATCTTTAGAAATTACATTAAACCGTCCATGTGGCATGCCGACTGTCCCGAGTTCTCATCCAAGTAAATGTCACACGGTGCGACACGATGGGATCAGCTACGATGTGCAAAGCCATGGCCAAGCTCAAAATCTTTAGAAATTACATTAAACCACCCATGTGGCATGCCGACTGTCCCGAGTTCTCATCCAAGTAAATGTCACACGGTGCGACACGACGGGATCAGCTATGATGTGCAAAGCCATGGCCAAGCTCTACTTCTCGTGGCCACCAAGACTCGCCTTTGACTTAGGGTTAGGATTCAATTTTTTGGGAATTCGTTACAGTTTGCAATTCGCTTTCCCCCTCCTTGTACATGCTTAAAACTGAAACCCTAGTCCCTCACTAGGTGTTGTCATGTCTAATCCGAGTCAATTAAACGGAATTGGCAATTAACCTTGGCTAACACTGGCATAATTTGACTGACACGATGTGAATTAGGCCCAAAGCTAATTGGCTTAGTTACTAATCTGGGTATTAGGGCTAAACAGTGGCACAATTAGACTAAAACATGAACAATTAGTACTTAAACACAATAAAAAACCAACAATTATGCCTTAAGCCAAAACTTAAACATACCAGAGACTTGGATTAGCACTAATTAGATCTTAATTTAGGTCCATCAAGGCTTAGCAAACTTAATCAGGGTCACTTGAACTAGCCCAGCTCTGGCTACCAAATGTTAAATCTTAGTGCTTAAAACCGGATCACTAGTTTATAATTAGGACCAAATCAGGGTCACTTGAACTAGCCCAGCTCTGTGCCATAACTGCCAATCATTGTCGGTTCAAAACCGGCTTTCACTGTCAGATTTTGATCTAACAGTGAGTCCCGCTTCGGAGGCCGCCACACCCACATACAGAGGCCAAAGGGGCCTAATGCTGCCATCGTCAGGCCTCGAGCCACTGATGCCGCCAGGAGCCACCACTACCAACGGGCGCTTCGAGAGAGAGCACCGGGAGGGAGACAAGGATGGAGAGAAGTAAAGAGCCATAGGGGAGAGAGATGCAGAGGAAGAGAGCATCGGAATTTTTTTTGAGCAGTCGAACTTAACTAGTTTGGAGGACCTGACTTTTTAAATCGCCACAAATACTCTAGTGATGATTTTTTGTTCCCCACAGATTGCCATACTCATTAGTGACGAATTGTGGTGCCACTAGTAAAGTGGACATTTGTGGCCCCATGCGTTGTCACAAAAACATATGTATTATTGGCAAAAAAAGATGCCACTTATAATGTTTTTCGTGGCAAGAATAATCGACACGACTATAGAGTATTCATGGCAATTTTGTCGTCACAATTACCATCGTAAAGGTGACGAATTATATGGTCACTAAAGACTATATATCAGTGACCAATGTTTCGACATTATAGAAGTTTACTGTGTCGATATTTGTTCTCACTATTTTAGTTACAATTGTGACTAGTTGATCGCCACAGTTTATATGGGAAAAGGAACTAAGCTCATCACGTTGGGACTGTTGCTCTTCTTGTAACTGTGTATTTGTTTCGACCACCGTCGAGACCTGGCCTTCCAAAGCTTGTGCTCGTTGCTCAGCAGCATCTGCACGTGCTCGAGCTGCAGCTTCACGCTGTTCAGAAGCCTCCATTTGTGCCTGCAATCTGATCCTTTTCTCGGCCACTCGGTTTACAGCACGAATGCCAACACCATGTGAATATGGTTTGGCTTTCGACCAAGAACTAGTGCGAAGGGCTCCACTATTGGCACGGGCGCAGAAGAAATTTTTTCTTGATGTGTCCTAGCAACTTCATGTAGTTTGATCTGCAAATCATGAAACAACAAACTGATTAAGAACTTATATACTACACAGCACGAAAAAACGTTCATCTAATGAATAGTAAGTATGAGCACGAATTCGCTCCAGGATAGTTGCTGCTGTTATAAGAAATCTGCATACATGTCATCTAATAAATAAAATTTGCAGAGATAATAACCATGAAGGAGTGATATAGAATTTTACTATCATATTTTTTCATACAAAAACACACCACTTTCACCTAATCCTAGTTCAAAAGGTAGGATACAAATTGACATAAATGTGAAACCCAAAGCTGCCATCAGAAAGGGAAGTAACATGTTCGTACCATTATTTCTTCACCCGTTGGAATAGACCATGTCCCATCAGCCTTTTGATATGTAGCCCTCTAAACTTGCATAGCAGTAGGCCATTCACCAGTTTCTGGGTCTCCCTACATTGAAATAAAAAAGCATATATTCACTAATTCAGAACAATGTGTAGCAGATACAAAATTCTGCCTGGTATTTTTTTTACTCACCAGATCATAAGCAATTTGAGAGCATCGAATAGACAAATATGATGAATTGATCGAATAATCTACACTGAATACGATGTGCTAAACTTTAGCAGGTTCATTGGACGTTCGTATGTTAATTAGGAGGACTAAACATGAGCTAATTACAAAACTAATTGCAGAACCCTGGGCTAATTCGCGAGACGAATCTATTAATGCTAATTAATATATCATTAGCAAATGGTTAATGTAGCACTACATTATCAAATCATGGATAAATTAGGCTTAATAGATTCGTCTCGCGAATTAGACTCCATCTGTATAATTAGTTTTGCAGTTAAATTATATTTAATACTTATAAGTTAGTATCAAACATTCGATATTCGATATGATAGGTAAAAAATTGTTAGTATCAAACATTCGATGTGATAGGTGAAAAAGTTTAGTAGGGGAGCCAAATCCAATCCTATGGCCTCGGATGAGCCGCCGTGTTAGGCCCTGGACGCACGAACCGCTAGCTGCACAGGCGGCCCTGAAGCTCCACCGCGGACACGCCCGAGCTACGACCGCCCGCCAAACGTCGCCGCCCGCCACACGCCTGAGCGGCTGCCCGCACGCCTGCCGGTGTTGACGCCCGCAAGATGACCGTACCAGGCTCGCAGTACGGCGCGGAACCGCGGCTCGGCGTCTTCATCCTCGCGCGCAGACGACCGCGGCCAGGGGCGTAGCGAATCCGACTGCGGGCGAGCTCGTCGAGATTGGCGGCGGCGACCGTGGGCGAGCTCGTCGAGTGCTGCACGGGGGCGGCAAGCGTGGGAAGGCGCCGTCCGTCGCGGAGTGGCTGCTCCGCCCCACCCCACGCGGCTCGACCAAGTGCGTCACCTCTGTCTGGATCGGTTCCAGAGGTTGGGAGGTGAGGAACCATTCCGGGCCTTGGAGCAGAGACGGACCGGATTCCATTCTGGGCCGGAGCTAACCAAACGACAATTCCTATGTTGGGTCGTATTCATTCCGAGCCGTTTCAATCCGTTCGGATTGGGCTGCATTCCAGGCCGGAAAACCGAAACGAGGCCTCAATGAATGATTTTATACCACAGCCAGATGTGACTTCATGTAAAATCAGTTTCTTATAGCTTATATCGAAACTGAATGTTTAAGGTAAACCTGCAAGGCTGCAACTATTAATTTGAGCCAATTTTGTAGCCTTTACTCTTGCCACTCGAAAGTAAGACTGGGTATCAATTGTTATACATTGACTTGTAACAGCACAGGTTTTGAAACTCAGGTACATAATGTCACGGCTTTCAAATGCCTCGCGAACTGAACTTTGCTTACATTTATTTGCTGATGATGAGGAAATAGATGTTCTAGCTGTACGGGCCTTTAGCTAGTTCATTGAGAATTTAGAGTGCATTGTGACACGAAATTGTCACCTGCATAATATAAAGTATGGAAAATATGTTAGAAATCATGACATAAATGAAGTATGGAAATTATGTTGCAACTGAATTACATACTCCCTTGACCAAGGAATGCGATGTGCTACTTACTGCATTGTTCATCTTGGTCACTCTCCCTTAACCCCGTCGCAACAGTGATGACCTCCTCGTAGGTCATATCACCGAAGATGTTGATGGCGGACTTTCCCTTGTTGCCATACTTGTCGTGGTTCCGGCGCGCGTTGTTCTTGAAGATGGGGAAGCGCCTGGCCTTCTCACCGTGTTCGCGCACCACCTCGTGGTGCGCGGCCCAGCGCTCGTACAGCGCCCACATGGAGTCATCCGACGCAAGGTCCTCCTCGGTGTAGGTGAAGCTCGCCTGCGTCGGGGCCTGCAGCGCGATGGCGGCCACGACCAGCGCGACGACGTAGAGTGCCGATCTCGCCATTCCTATTTACCAGTGATTCGTCGCGGCTCAGCAGATTGAACTGAACCGAAGATGTAGCCTGCTGCCGTGCTGCGGCGGACGCTCACCTTGAGGTGGGTGGTTGGCGCGAGGATTAGGCTCGGTGACGATGAAGGCGACCGATTCTTGCTGGAGAAAAGGAAGGCGAGCGGCGGTCGGCGTCGGAGAAGACGTGGACGGCGCGCAGCGTCTAGAGCCTCCCGGGTCCGGATCCTGGCTGGAGAAGGCGGAGGACGGCGGCGAGTGCGTCCCGGCGCAGCGGACGAGCAAGGGGTGGTCGGAAATCACCGGGAGCTTGTGCCCCGTTCGGCCATGGCGTTGGCGTGTGTGTGGGGAGAGGCTTACCGCGGCGGCGGGGAAGGGAGAATTGGCGCAGCTAGGGTTCGGTCTGGGGGTTCTCCTGGACAACTTATAGCGGAGAGGGAGGCGCTGGATCGAGCTGGAGAGACGTGGCAATGGTGGAGGTGCTCTGTTTCCTGATTTGGTGCAGGTGACGTCGATGGTTGAAGGCGAAGCCTCGCTGGAGCGCTCGAACAGGTAAGCTATCAATGGTATCATGCATGCCCAATCCGGTAAAAAGGATCCTCTCAACTTACGTCTGCCCGTCTCTCCAATGTGGATCTTTGATTTCCTTGAAAAGAGCCTTCAATGTTTGGTTTGGTTGTCCCTAGTCCGCTAGGCCTAGGTATCGTGAATGGAAGGGATCCTTTCTGACAATCAAAGGTTGTTGCAAGTCTTTCAAGAGTTTGATCTGAGATGTTAAGTGAAACCATAACTGATTTATTGTAGTTAACCTTGAGTCCAGTAGAGACTGCAAAAGCGTTTAGAATCTCCTTTAGGTGTAACAACTAATTTGGACACGCCTCCATGATCAACTGTGTGTCATCTGCATATTGAATTACCGAGAAATTTTACTCTTTCTAGTATCAGCAACTTTAAGATTCCCAAATCTTTAGCATGATTATGACTGTTTGGAGTAGATCAGCAACTAGTACAAATTATAGGGGTGAAGGGGGTCTCCTTGTTTAACACCTCTTTTGCAATGAAACACTTTCCCAGGGGTGCCATTCAGGAGAACAGAAGAGGTACCTGAGCTCAAAATATCTGTAATCCATTTGATCCGTCTTTTCCCAAAACCTTTGTGTTTCATAATTTGGATAATGGTTTGATGCTCAATTTTGTCAAAAGCCTCTTCAAAGTCTAACTTCAGGATAACTAGCTCCTTTTTTGAAATTTTGCAAAGATGCAAATATTCAAATGCCCGTGCAAGACAATCATGAATAGATCTGGTCTTGATGAAACCATATTGGTTAGAGTGAATCAATCTCAAAATTACCTGTCTTTCGGTCAATATGTTTGTGAGTAACTTAATAGAAGAATTGAGCAATGAGATAGGCCTAAAGTCACCAACTAGTTGTGGGCTGTCCTTTTTGGGAATTAGAGTGATATAGGAAGAGTTGATGCTGCTAAGACAAATGCCCCCTCCCTCCCGGGAACTCCTCACACAGAATATATTCTAAACCAGCCCGATATATTCGCTCCTGTATATTCCTCACTCCTGTATTCTAAACCAGCCCGATATATTCACGGACCAGTAAAACCTGCTAGTGTCGCAGATGGACTTTACCCCCTAGTATGGGTACACGGACTCGGACGATATACCGCCCACCTTCTTGATCAGGGCAAGTGCCTTATACCTACTGCCGCCACTGTTACAAACGATTGGAAAAAATGATAGGCAATATAAACGACGGAGAACAGCAGATTCAACACAGGGGACACGAGATTTTAACATGGAAAAACCTTCCAAGGAGGAAGAGAAAAAACCACAGGCGCCAGGCAGCAAATCTTCACTATATCAGATGAGGTTACAAACACCGAAAATTTACAACTTTTCGACTTATTCCAAACCGACGGCTTACGGGATATAAAGAGACGGAACTCCTAATCGGTAAATCATCCGTACCCCCGGGGGGGGGGGGGGGGGGGAGAGAATACGGCCAAGAAATCTTAGAAGAGATTCACAGAGGAATCTAAAAGTAGCCCTTTTACCCAAAAATTAAATTTGGGCGGAAACTTAAATTTAACGGAACTTTAAATTTAAAG
>NC_028458.1:762797-820486 GCF_000263155.2 Setaria italica
AACAGCGACAACTTCTGCTCAATCATACATACTTGGCAACCATCAACCTCCACACATCCGCTTAGACATGAATTTGACATAATGATTAAGGGCATTGAGTTTCTTTATATATTGGGGCGATGCTACTTTTGTTAGCCGAGGACGACAGTTGCAGTCAGTCTAATCATCTCATAGTACAGTATCCGTTGTCTGAGGTTCACCTCCACGGACGGCCGACCACATCCATCCCCTGCAAATGGCAAGGCTTAGAACATAAGCGACTTTCAGTCATTGAGTCGTGCAAGCGGAGAAGTGATTCTAATTCACAAAGCAAGACAGCAACAAACTCTAAACATACCCCACCCCGTAGGTGGTGGGGGGGGGGGGGCGCCAAGCCCCCCACACCACGTCAGGCGTCCGCTTCGGTCCGTCTAAAGTTAGCCTTTATACGTATAATTGAATTTGGATCGTAACTTAAACTTAACAGTAACTTAAACTTAACAGTCGCTGCAGTCACCTGCTCTGGTCAATGTAGGGGTAGGTACAGTCCAGGAGGAACTGGGGCGAGAGCGAAACAGCAGCCGATTTTGTCTTGATGGCATGAAGACCCTCCACCGCAGCGGCTGTGGCGAAGGCCCAGCAGCAGCTGCAGCGACCCTACTTCTTGACATCAGTGACAGCATTTGCATACCTCCAGTCGACTTTGCTGGGGAGAGCTCGCGTGGCGGCGACGAGGTCGAGATCGATGACGGGCAACTGCTCCAGCTCCGGGAGCAACTCGCCGGTTCTCTTCAAGCACGACGTGGTTGCCATGACCTCGTCGAAGGACTTGTCGCCGAAGACGTTGAGGGCCATCAGCTCGCCCACGTCTCGCTGCTCGCTGTGGAGCATGTGGGCGTTCGCCTTGAAGGTCGGGAAGCGGCCGGGCTCGCGCACCACCTCGTGGTGAGCAGCCCATCGGCCGTACAACTCCCACAAATCCTCGTCGGACTCCAGGTCTTCCGCCGTGAAGTAGAAGATGGCCTGCACCATGGCCACCAGGGCCAAGGCAGCCACGAGGAGAGCGACGGCGGCAAGTGTCATGTTCCTTTTCATCTTGGAGAGCTAACAAGGCTGGCCTGCACCGTGCGTTGGAATGTTTGAGTGTGGGCTGTGCGGTGCCTGCCTGGGCGTGCTCATCTCTCTTTATATAGCCGCCAGCAAGCCCAAATGAAGGTGATCGATCAATGCTGTGATAATTGATACTCCTGCTAAACAAGCTTGGTTACTGTCTTTAGTTTACGCACTGAATCTCCAATCATTAATTGTTGCCTAGCTCCATGGGGACAGTAGTTCTACTGAAAACACCGTGTAGCAAGCCAAGCAGCAGAGTTTCACATAGCATTTCGTGTGTGGCCGGTGAACAAGAATAGGAAGGAGCTCACGCGCTTGTATCCTATTTGCATGCACACATACACCAGATCGCAAGTAGTGGAGCACTGCACATGGCTCTGCTATCTGTACTTCCTAGTATTTGTACTTTTCTGGATAATGGGGCTTGGCTCTTTACATAGCTATTTCGTGTATGGCTGAACCAAGACTAGGTGCTCACGCTTCTATCCTATTATTTCCTATTTTTAAGCTGGATAAGCTGCAGGAGAAGGTGCAAATATGCCCTATGTGCATGTGACCTCTAAACCTCACGCGCTTCTATGCTACTAGGTAGGGATTCCCTTCTGTAACACAGGTGCTATGATTCGCGATTTGTAAGTTTCGTGTAGAACACAACATGCTGGAGCAATTTTGTGAAGGTGACATGTTGGCAACGTTACGTTGATCAATTCAGACGATTCCTTCTCGATTTTACACCTCCAATTCAGTTATTTCGGTCTTTGATTTCTCAGTTGTAAAAGACAGTAAAGAAGGTCCTTGTTCTTGTAGAATTCAAGCGCAATTATGGGCATTGCTAAGAAGAAGAGATAAGCATTACACGCTGAGGTTTGCGTTGGGGGAATCCATGGCGATCGAAGGAAGTTAATTTTTTTTGGTTCCATTAGTACAGGTCAGCTGAAGTACAGGTAATCAATGAGATAAAGAGGCCATTCTTTGAATAACTAGAGCAACATATTTTCCTTTATCGTGCCATGATGGATATTCCATTGTGGAACTGTGATCTGAACATCTTTAAAAAAGAAAAGAATTTGACCACAAGGAACAGGCTTAAAGGCTGCGCTCGTGGTTTTAGAAGAATTGACACATAATATTGATAAGTTGTTAGTAAAACACAGCATGATATCACGTTTAACACCTTCAGTGGTATCCTAAAGGCGCCCTGACTTTCTACAAGCTATCAATGGTATCATGCATGCCCAATCCGGTAAAAAGGAAACGACGACAACTTCCTCTCAACTTACGCCTGCCCGTCTCTCCCATGTGGGTCTTTGATTTCCTAGTTGAAAAGAGCCTTCTAAAACCTTGCAATTGTAGCAAACAGACAGGAATAAAATCAAGAAGTGAAATAAAGGTAAACACAGTTTTAGCCAAATGGTAATTGTAGGTAATGACAAACCTTGCAATTGCAACTATAATTGATATTCAACAGGTGGGAAGGTAATTGACTGAGACACTAAATTTCTGAAATCACGGCTTCTACTAATATTCGCTGATGGCCCTCAACGTCGTCTTCTTGCTTCTAGCTTAGATATAGTGTTTGTTTGGGCAGTTAGTGCAGCAAACTAAACCTAAAAGCAATTTGAATATTAGTAGTTTTAATTGCCGACGAAGCCACTCGACATTGCCGACGAGTGGTGGGAAAGGCGAGTTGTTCTGAGTGGTTTTGAGCCCCCCAGTTTATGCGCGTGCGCATTCGACGCTACAATGCAATGCCTTAGTCGGGTTCGTGCTGTTATAATGCACTATCTGATGTTGTAGCCCCAGCGGTAGGGGCCAGTCGAGCTTGCGACTCCGATCCGAGCCTCTTGTGCATGGTCAGGCAATCTTTTTTCAAGACTTGCAAGCCAGTTAGGAGCATTACTGGGCCGTAGCGAGTCGCAGTTAAGGATAACAAGAGATCAAAGTCTTGCCATACATTTTGTTGGCGAGACACCCAGTGCTGAGACGCGCTGCACGGCGACTGACTCTCCTTGGCGACTCAGTGAGTGCTTGAATCAAGACCGTACTCAAGTATTTTATTCGATTTGTTCCGCTCGATTCATGAAGTGCAATTCATGTATAGCAATGTGTGCTTGCACGTATATGATTCCGTGAATGGGATTGCATGCGGGCGCCGCGCTGAAAATGTGCTCCGATCCGTCCGTCCGTCGTCCGGAACGCCGGGGACGACGCGGGCGATCGGCGGTGAACGCGCGATGAGGCCGGCGGTGGTGGTTGGCAGCCGGCGCTGCTGCAATGAATTGTGGCTGCAGGCATGGCATCGGGAACTCGTGGATGCTGGATTGGTGGAACACGTACGGCGGCCACCTAATTTCTGCACTCGGAATCAATGCCGCACGGCCCCGCAGGCCGGCCAGTTTCTACTTCCATTTCCATGCATTCCAGCTGTGCTATAAAACAAAGCGACGAGCGCCGTGGGTTGCGATGGCGATGATGAGCATGGCGACGACGGCCAGCAACCGTCTCCTCCTCGCTCTGACCCTCTCCATCGTCGTCGTTGGGGCGGCTGCCGCAGCCCCACCAGCGGCGGCAGCCCCGCCGTCGGCGTTCCGGAGGGTGTACGCGTTCGGGGACTCGTTCACGGACACGGGGAACACGCGGTCGACGACGGGGCCATACTCATTCGGCTACGTGTCCAGCCCGCCCTACGGCGCCACCTTCTTCCACCGCTCCACCAACCGCTACTCCGACGGCCGCCTCGTCGTCGACTTCCTCGCCGAGGCGCTCAACCTCCCCTCCTTCCTCCCGCCGTACCTCTCCCTCTCCAACGCCTCGGCGGCGGCGGCGGACGGCGGCGGCGGCGTCAACTTCGCGGTGGCCGGGTCCACGGCCATCGAGCACGACTTCTTCGCCAGGAACAACCTCAGCCTCGACATCACGCCGCAGTCCATCATGACGCAGCTCGCCTGGTTCGACGACCACCTCCGGAAAGCCAACGAGAGCAGCAAGGTCGTCGGCGACGCGCTCTTCTGGGTGGGCGAGATCGGCGCCAACGACTACGCCTACACCGTCATCGCCCGCGACACCATCCCGACCAAGCTCGTCCGCACCATGGCCGTCCAGAGGATCACCACCTTCGTCGAGGTACCTATCTATAGCAGGCCGTTAGTGCTACTCGATCACATGCCCTAATTACGGTGTCATCAGTGGATGGATCGGACGTAGGAGTAGTGTGCTAGCTCAGATTTACGGTTGGTGTTGGCAATGACGCCTGATCCCGATCTCGCGGTCTCCATGTCAGAACACTTGATCTGGTTTCATTTCACAGGCCGGCCGGTCACCGGTGTGCTGCATTAATTTTGCTCACCTACTTCCAGCACCAGTCCAGTCCGCTTTACCGGCGGATTAGTCATTCGAATTAGTTCCCATTTATACAATTAGTTTTATAATTAATCTATATTTAATACTCATAATTAATATCGAAACTTTCAGTAGCTCATTCATGCCAATCCAACTACTCCCTGGACTGACCTGATATGAGTAGCTAAACATGAATGTAGACTGGAGTGGACCTTGCTGCTCCTCTGTGCTTGGATCCATGACCAAGAACAGTACTAGAATTTCGCTTCCAAAAAAAAAAAAGAACAGTACTAGAACGGTCGATTTGATGAGGCCCTGCGGTCTCTGCATCCAAACCTTCAGTACTGTGGCACCAGCCCGGTTTGATGGCTGCTATTTACTGCGCTGTCCCTTTGTTTGTCCTGCCTCCTTCAGTAGGGACTACGGAGCCACTGCCAGTGCAGTGCCACCCCCTCTGGATTTCTGAATCCATGCTCCATTTCTCGAGCAGTAGCCGGACATGATTGTATTTATATCAGAATAATAATACAAGTAGCAGTAGAAGATGAATACAATTATTTTTTTTATTTTTTTTGAAAAGAAGCAGGAGCACTGCTCATTCATTTAAAAGAAAAAAGTCCAAAGTTACATTTAGTGCAATATTACATAGAATTCGAATAACTCGAGTCTTCAACATCTAAAACAAATCAAACTCGAACGGGAATTAAGATGCATCGCCCAGATCAGGCCGTCCACATGCTCGTCTTCGCAGTTGAAATGAAATGAAATAATGAAATAAAATAAGATGAATACAATTAACCTGGATGAAATGAAATACGAATGCTTTATGTAATCTCGGGTTTGCAAAAACAAACAAAAAACTTGCAGGGGTTGCTGGAGCGAGGCGCCAAGTACGTGATGGTGCAGGGTCTGCCGCTGACGGGGTGCCTGACGCTGGCCATGACGCTGGCGCGCCCCGACGACCGCGACAACGTCAGCTGCGTCGCCTCCGTCAACCGGCAGAGCTACGCGCACAACCGCCGCCTCCTGGCGGCACTCCACCAGCTCCGCCGGAGGCACCCGGACGCCGTCATCGCCTACGCCGACTACTACGCCGCCCACCTCGCCGTCATGCGCAGCCCCGCCGCGTACGGTTTCACGGAGCCCTTCCGGGCCTGCTGCGGCTCGGGCGGCGGCGACTACAACTTCGACCTCTTCGCCACCTGCGGCTCGCCGGCGGTCAACACGGCCTGCGCGCAGCCGGCGAGGTACGTCAACTGGGACGGCGTCCACATGACGGAGGCTATGTACAAGGTCGTCGCCGGCATGTTCTTCCACGCCGGCGACGCCTACTGCCGCCCGGCCTTCAGCGATCTCCTCGCCAGGAAGGCCCAGGGCAAGCCGTGATCAGTGTAGACGCTTGCTAGATGCTACCACTATAGCTAGGGTCAGCAGACCAATTGCAATTCAGTTGTGAGAAAATGCATGCCATCTTGATTGGAACCCTTAATTGCCATTTCTATTGAATCTATGAACTGAAAGTATTTCTAATAACTATAGTATGGTTCATGCGGATATGCAATGCGCTTGACACGTTCTGTGAGCTAAACTTGCTCATATTGGATTCATGCATCAGGGAGAAAATTGTACTTCCATTTACAACAATGAAGGCCCATGCCAGACTCAAAGAATAACAACAACATCGACTCATTTTTCAGACTCTAACTAGAGGTCTATCCACCGACTACCGCCAATTTCGTCTCCGAAATCAGATACCCATGAGAAGATTGCAGGACCAGCAGATGATACAAATCGTAACCAACTTCAGACAAGGCAAATAAATGATACAGCAATCAACTGCAGATCTCAGCATGCCAAAAGAAACCAGGACTCAGGACCAAGAAAATGATGCTACTGTGCCTAAACCCATCTGGCTTCTCAGATCTTTTGTCAATTTGCCCACCTTAATATACCTCGTATATACAACTCAATCCTGTACAACGTTTCATGAACACCTAACAATCCGAGAAATTCATACGTCAGGAAACACTTGCCCAAACTTAGAAACTAACAAAGAGAAGCTCATCTGTTTACCACATGAATGATTTGACTCGCTACACGGCTGACGATTGACGGGGCAAGGGTCGAGAGACGAGCACTGCAGTTCCACTTGTTGCTTTCGCTGATGCAATCTCTTCAAGGCGTTTCCATGTGGCTTCTTGCTTCAACTTAACCTCCTTCTCCTTGGCTTTCTCCTCCTCATATTTCCGCAGACACTCAGTGAATAGTCCAGCATCATGGTCAGAGAACAGTTTTCGAACATTTAGAGTGAGGCTTTGAACAGCTTGGTTCCAGTGCCCGTTGGTATTCCTCTCCAGTGCAGGAAAGATGATAGGTAATATGACCCTACTATTTTGTTTGATCAAACTCTCGATATGGTCATTGTTCCACAAAAATAACGCTCGCTCAGCAACCTGAACCGAAATAACCGCTGTTAGTTACCATTCATCAATTAGTTATATATTCTGCATCTGCAATATCACAAGGACTTACTGTACAATCATGCAAAAGATAAGAAATGTTTGAAGTCTCAAGCTCCAAAACACAATTGTGGTTTGAGATGTGATGAAGGTCACCCTCACAATATTTTGTTCCCAAACTCCACAGCAGTTTTGTGCATAGATCAGATAAAGCCAAGGATTGAGGATAAAGAATTACTGTTCAGAATGTAGGATATAAAAATAACTCTTCATTTTCTCTCTTACAAACCACTGTAACAAAGTTACGTCTTAAATATCGATTCAGATGTAATACAATTCCAGGAAGACATGCAACAGAACTCTACTGTACTCTGAACTCTACTGTATATCGTCTTCAAAGCTCATTAATCAACACCATAGGACATCCCAGTACTCTGAACTCTACTGTATATTTTAAGGACATAAGATGACAGATAGTTCCAAGGTACATTTGAACATATGTAATTCGTTGTAGGAATCAATCAATGAAAATGCATTTAGAAAAATGAGAAAGAAGAAAACTATATTTGACACAACATGTGCATCAAAGCTTTTGTCCTTCAAGTATTTTGATTTAATAAATAACAACCTATTCTAACACATCCAAAGTTAGCAAAGGCAATTCATTGATGTCCTTGTGGTCAGCAAGTAATTAGTGCTTGCCAATCTTAGTACAAAAGGAGACATTTTTGACAATTTTATTTTCCGATTAAAATTTTCACTTAAGATGCCAGGGAAACTAAATCCAACAACAGATTCATACTCAGTACTAATTGGCACTGAATGAACATCATTTCTGAAGAGATACATACTAAAGAGAAATCCTTGTTTCCTTGGTATCCCATGATGGACACAAGTCATTGCGTTTAAAAAATAATCACTGCCAGCAGCGAGAAGCTGCTCAAACCACTCCTCAAACTAACCATACAGAATGGCCATTAACAAGTAATCAATTAGGGTGGTGTTACAACAATATGTAAGTTACTTTTGAAACTACACAAAGGAATAAAATGCCTAGAAAAGTAAACTACATGGTACGGAGCACTACAATGTTAACTGAGCAGAAAACTATCATGTGCCACTTGCAACACTAAGCTGTCCTATTCTCGGTCTGCTGTGGTTTCTAAAAGAAGTAGCCTTATTCTAGATCCTCAGAGGAACATAGTGCACATATTATATATCTACACTAACATGCCTTGAATAGAAACAGAAAAAAAAAAGAAGCTATTCTCATTATGCAGCTCATGCCTTTTATCAATTTTGAAAAGATAGGGGCAGAAGAAAATTACGAAACAGAATTAGGAAATAACAGGACACAAATGGATATGCTTTTCATGAGGAATGCTATTCAGTGAACATTACCTGAAAGTGTGAGCTATTCAGGCACCGTGCAATCTGGCGGAAAAGAGGGACCATGCATTTCTGGAACTCTGCAGGTTGTGTAGCTTCCAATATCTCCTCCAACTCTCCCAGAAACATCACCTCCTTGGAGCTGTTTGTGATGGGCCAATATTTCAATAGGCCTCTGATAACTGTATCTGCAAGTTTGCAATCCTTTTCGACAAACTGGGTGATGCAGTAAGACAACTGCTGATGATACATTGAAATGCCCTTTGGCTTGTGAAGTGGAATTAAAGCTCGAACAAGGAACAATTTGTGCTCTTCCTTAAGTGGCAATGCAAACCCATTGATGATACTTCCCAAAATCTCCAGTAGCTCTGCAATTCCATTGTGCTTTTCAGTTTCATAGATAAACTGATAGAAGATGTTGTTGATGGCTTTCCTAATGTATGGTCGATGAACCATGAACTTTCCATAGACACGGTGGAGTATCATCTTGAGGTACTCTCTCTCCCTAGGGTCTTCAGAATCAAAGAGGTCAAGTAGCCTCAGAACAAACGAATGATCGATGTATCTTTTAGCCAACTTGGCATCAGTCTCTGGAGACTGAATGAACCTCAAGAACAACTCATAAACAATCTGTAAGTGCGACCATGCAGGATCCATGACAGGCTCCTCCTCATCCAGATCAAAGCCATCCACTTTGTTCTCTCTGGGAGGGGTACTCAGTGTCCTGAACAGGTTTGCAGAAACCATCTTAGTGATCTCTTGCATGCTTGCCTCAGAAAATTTCCCACTGGCGGAGCCAATATAGTCAACGAGCTCCACTAAATTTTGCCTCTTTATTTCCTTCTCCTTTATGTTCTTTGTTGGATCGGTGAAGTCAAATTGGGTGCAGCACAAGTTCAACTTCTTGATGAACAAGCTCTGTTTCTCTGAGTTGGGCACATCCTTAAAGCTTGGTAAGGACACAAAGGCAGATGAGGCTGAATCACCATTCATGTTCACCCTCGAGTTTGCATTGCCGACATGCATGCCACTCCCATAACTGAGCCCAGAGCTGGAGATAACCGGTGGCTGGCTACTCGAATTGGAAGTCCTGTCTGCAGTTCTTGGACCCAATGGCGGGTGTGACACCGAGGGGCTGGGCCTGCCAATAGGATCCTTATCCCCGGATTTGGACGGCTTCTTAGGGAGCCGTCCAAGGAATTGCTTTATCATGCTATCACCCAGATTAGTAAAAATCCACCCAACACCAGCTTCAAAGAGCTTCTGAGAACGGTTGTCCGCTTCCGAGTAGCAGAGCTACTAGCCTCTTACTGAACAGTAAACCCTAGTACATTGTCATGCCAAGGAAGGCAAGCGTCACTCCAAAATCTGAATTCTTGGCGAGCAAATCGAGCCGCTCCAGCCTGCAAGGATCAAGCTGACAAGTCAAAACAACAAACCATATGAAGATCGTGTCGCTCAAAAGGATATATATACTGCCCACAAGATCACGCGGCAACAGATCAGGTGAACCCAAAATTATAGATAGTAAACTGCAGCCGCATCTTCGTTAGGTTAATCTCGCAGCTCTGGAATAAGGAGAACCCATTTGGAATTAGCTCAGATTCGCAGGATACCACACGCAAACAAATCCGCAACTTAACAGAACGGGGAGACAAAGGGAAAGATTTGGATTTGGTTGTTCGCAGTCAAAGCAACGAAATGGTCTCTGGAAACAAAACGAACAGCAGCTAGAGCAAGTCAACCATTGGTTACTCACCAACAAAGGAGGAAACCGATCCAAGGGCGGATGGATCTCCACCCCCACGCCGGTTCGAAACCAGGGGAGGGCGGTGGCGAGGAGCAGCAGCAGGAGGGGGAGGAGGGTCGACGCCTCCCTATGTTAGAAGACTTCCGTGGAAGGGATGGCGGCCGGCTTGTGGCGTGGCCGTCGCCGGCGGTGAGGTCGCCGATGACGAGGCGCAGCGAATGCGGCGGTGGAAGAAGAGAGCTCTCTGGAGACAGAGGAGAGAGAGGAGAGGAAAGTTCCTTGCTTGCTTCTCGACTTTGGAGATTCCCGTTTTGCCCCTGGATTCCTGGCTGGTTCACAGTGCAGTTGGTGGTTTCTTCTGCTGTCATAAACAAAACCTCTTTAAACCATAATGGTTCATTGATTCTTGAACCAAAATTCAAGCTGCCAAAAAAAAAGCATCATCATTTAGTTAGAACGTGGTTTGGTGGGGAGCAAATTTAACATTGAGCTTTATAAATATGCATCAATTGGTTTGTGTAGTATGTAAGAGCAGCAGATAGTTCTTCGTGGGACCCACGCGTAAACGTACCTCTTAGTCGAGTTGTTGTTATCGTGTGCTTCGATGATTTCTTCCTAAACATAATGGTGATGATCCTTTCAAGAGCTTAGGAGGATTAATTCTACGTAGGTCTGTTGGCAAGCATACATTGTTTGTAGGTATGCCAACCTTCCATTATAAAAGTACAATCACTTGCGCATATACTTTCCCATTCATCTGCGTTCTGCGCAACTACTAATCCAATGACTGACCAACCGGTGACAGACGTACGTAACAAGTCAAATTTCTTTTTCAGTAAAGAAAATACTGGTGAGTCCTGACCCAAAGTGCGGGAACAATACTGCTGCGCCGGCCGGCGGTGGCGGCGGCGGCGGCGGCGTGAGTCGGCGGCGTGGAACCAGTCACCTGGATCGGTTGGAATTCTCCTCGCTACTTTTTCTCTATACCATTTTTTCCCTGGCCTTTTTTTTTCTTTTAGATAGAAAGAAAGAAAGAAAGAAATCCTTGTTGGAGTTTGTTGGCGGCGATCGATCTGGCGAGGCATTATGCGTTGCTCCCTTTCCGCTTTTTGTTAATTCCGTGGTGGGGGGGCAGTTGGGGGGGCTTGCGCTTAACTTTTTCGCTTTGTTTGGCTCCAGTCAGTGGCCAGGCTGTTGAAGATTCTCGTGATTAATTAGCTTAACCAACGGGTCTCTATCTCACATCTCACGCGTTAATTAGCTGCTAAGTACGGGTGCTAATTAATAAATACAGTAACCATCGTTTCATCTACAGCTAGGTAGGAATGGACTGCAACGACATGGGCTGGTCAAAGAAGGAGAAGAAGAGAAAATAAATAAATAAATAAATCTGCTGACGTCATGGGCAGATCAGCCACGCACGAATGATTTCACGTGCTGTGCGGCACGCGCGAGGAATGTTCTCCCGCAACCAAAAAGAAAAGAAAAGAAAATGAAGTGGAGTGTCAGAGACAACAAGGAAAGTGAGGAGAGATCTAGGCCGAGCCCTACTCGACATGGGCCTGGTGGTTGATCCGCAGCGTATTCCGGCCCACTTGAGCCAGTCTCACGTTTTGTTTTCTGTGCGTGATGAAGCGCCCAAACACGTACGTGCATGGTGCATGAACTGCATAGCTAACCACCACAACTTTCGACTGCTGGATGTTAGTGTTACTGCATAGCTGGAAACCCTACACGTCCACGTTAGTAACTTTGGATATCTCTGTATTTGTCCGTGTTGGGCTAAAAAGCCTAAAACATGCACTGCATATACATCTCTTCTGGCTTCGAAGTGAGTGTACGTGAAGCAGCTAGCATAAACTACTTGGCTTTACAACTAAGCAATGATCTTTCAGTTGCTTTGCAAGCAGAAACCTGTATTGGGAGGTCACGCTGCGTGGATGGTGCTTGGTGCATGAACAACTTGGCGACCGGCCTCCAAAACCAAAGTGGCTTTATTGCTCTCATCGATCACTCCTGCGGCCTACCATTAGGTCTACCCGTATTTGTTGTATCCTACACAAGTGGTAGCCTACTGTTACGACACGCACGTTTTGAACTGCTTTTGGCACCAGTAATCTTTATGCACACTTTCCTAACAATCCCCCCTTTTGGTAGAATCCAAGGCCTCTGGCTATTGTAACGCTCACAAATCAACGTATATTAGAATAATGATTTTGCGATGAATATAGTTAAACAAGATAAGTGTACGTTCAAACAGAAAAGGTATAGTTCCAAACGAGAGAAACTGAAAACAGCTACATGCATGGCTGTGTGTTATGCATATCCAACTCATTTTGCCGCACCAACAGCTTTCATGTATCAATCATGTACCACAAGTAAACATATGAACTTTGCCACTGACATATGATCTACATGATGCAGAGTGATGGATCATATATGCAAGCCTCGAAATTTATATATGCGCAAAATACATGATAGGCTTTAGGGATTTTCTTGTTTTTACTCCAGAGGATCAAATATTCATTCATGCGGACGGTGCCTTGCAAAAGTGTTAGCAATATATACATACGAAATTATCAAGTTTCACTTGGATATACATGTAAAAAATAAAATTGGTTGATTATCTATATATGTGGGCACAATATAATTATATTATTTGAGTAACTGCTTTCTACTAGTTGTCATCATCTATTTATTTATTTATTTTTAGCCATTGCTCTTGGATGGAACATGTGAGCAATCTTGTGGCAGTATGCATGCTTCAAATTATTGCTAAGTGTAGAAAACAGGAGTAGCAGGTGTCTTCTCCATCTCATCTCCTCCAATGCTCCAGCTATAGCTATCACCTCCTTTCTTCACCCGTCTCTTTTACTCCAATTCCTATGGATACTTTCAATCTACCTGATGCTATTAATTCTTGCACTATGCATGGGCGCCAGCTTTACTATCGCTTGGTGTTTCTCCTTGGAATGGATCCTTCCCTTTCCATAGAGATAATTGCTTTTTGGTTGCTGGTTGAAGGAAACAGTGAAGTTGATTTCCTTCGGCGCATCAATTCTTTTCATGGTGATCATTTCCTTGCCCTTGTTGCTACGGGGAAGCAATTTATTGATGCATTGCATGGAAACCTTGTTGATTTGAAATCTAGATCTGCCAGAGAGTTTCACAGCCAAGTTATGTTGGGGATTTGTTTCTTCCTCAATAATGTTTGCTATAAAGTCTTGACTGATCTTAGACAAAAGGCTGAGCATGGGGTGGCAATTCATGATATTGAAGAATCTCCCAGTTCAAATTATCATGTTCTTCCTCAACACATGAAGGATCGGCATCATGTAAGCACTGTAAACACAAAAATAGCATAATCCCAACTTATTTTATGGCACTTTTTCTAAATTGATTGCATTTAAATTGTGTGATAATTACATGGATGGCACTAGATTTTCCCCATTTACCTACTGTAATGAAATTTGATTAATTCTATATTTTTTTGAGGAAGTGATTTAATTATATATTTGCTCTTTTCTATGCAGAGCTATCATCAATATCAAGGAAACCATTCAAAATCTATAAATGTGCCTAGTTCTATTAAATGCCTTGAAGATATGGAAGAATCTCCCGATTCAAATTATCACGTCCTTCGTCGGTACATGAAGGATCGACATCATATAAGCACTGTAAGCACAAAGATAACATGTTTCAAAACTTATTTTGACAGTACTTTCCTAAATTGATTGCACTTAAATCATGTGGCACTTATATGGATGGCACGGGCACCGATACTCTTTTATCATTTACATGCTGTAATGAACTCTCATTTAATTCTATATTTTCTCTTTTCTATGCAGAGCTATCATCACTATCAAGGAGGCTGTTCAATTTCTAGAAGTATGCCTAGTGCTATTAGCCTTGAAGATATAGAAGAATCTCCAGATTCAAATTATCATGGTCTTCAACAATACATGAAGGATCGGCCTCATATAAGCAGTGTAAGGACAAAAATGGCATATTCCAAAACTTTTTTTTGTCATACTTTACTAAATTGATTGCAATTAAACCATGTGATTCATACATGGATGTCACCAATAATTTCCCATTTAATTGCTATGATGAACTTTTATTTAATTTTATATTTGCCTTTTTTTCCATGCAGAGCTATCTACAGTATCAAGGAGATTGTTCAATTTCTAGAACAAGTACACCTAGTGCCATTAAAAGCTTTGAAGACATGGTGAGAACAAGGGATGAAGTTCTATTAATGAATGCCTTTTCACCAGATTCATGTAACATGATTCCTCAACAACAAAATAATGCTACAATGAGCATATCTTCAAGATCCATTATGCCCACCGCTATTCAAAACCATCAAGATATGGTTAAAATGAGATATGGAACCAACTCGATGAATACCTTCTCAACGGATCTAGATATTATTAGTCCTCAACAACAAAATAACATTGGAATGAACATATCTTCTGGCTTAGATATTCATGATTTGGAATCATTATTCAACAACTGTACAATTTCTCCCCAGTTTCTATCAGAGTGGGATAATACATTTCCCCAAAGTTCTACAATGAACATGGACCCTTATGTTCATTCACCTGTCCCACAAGATGATAGGACATTATTTGTCACTTTCTCAAATGGATATCCATTAACTAAAAAGGAAGTATATAACTTCTTTATGAGGTAAGATTCTCTCATTGTATTTTTTCCTATTTGCATGCAAGTACCATGGCACATTCAATTGTTTTTATTAAATAACCTATAAAACCAACATTAAAATGAACTCTTTGATAGTGAAACAAGGAATATTTCATTCATTTTCTTGGTTTTACATTACCTTTTATTTGTTTTAGTTAGATATGAACTACTAGACAATGCTTTAATAAGAAAAATGCTATTATACAATATTTAGTTATTAGTTTTCATAAAAAAGAATCTTACAGTTTCTTTAGAATAATGGTGTTTTCGCACTTAACTTTTACTATACTAAGCATAATGCACAATAAAGCTGTAAAGGGAAAAATTAAAGGGAATTGTTTGTGTTGAGAAGAATGTGATCTATACATCATCAGTAATTCAAAAGCTCTACGCACTAGGAGGGTGGGCTACTTTGCGTATAGGATGGGTAAGGAGAAGGGGGGGTAAGTGTAGGGGAGGATGGGAAAGAGTGGAAGGGTGAGGTTTAGAAGAGGGAAAAAACCTGGAGGAGAAGAAAGAGTGAAGCTGAGACCATCCATATAAATCCTAGTTTTGTATCCTTGGTGCCTTCCTACACTTTTCTATCCTCAATCTTCTAGTTCATGAGAAGATTCCAAAATTTTCGACCTTGAAATCGCCATGGCACTTGCAGACTTGCTTGATATGATTAAACAAGATCTAAAAGAGACATATCTATAGATCTTCCTGATTCATGAGAACAAAAGAATTAGATACAAGCCTCAAGAACAAGGGTGGATCTATAGACTCCATCTTACCAACTAAAATTCCATGGGGAAGAAGATGTGGACAAAGAAGATAGCCCTCCTTTCCTTAAAACCTCACCCACAATCGGTGATAATCAGGTGAGAGTTGATGTATATAATACCGAAGAATGCAAAAGTAGTGTGACATTCGCAGAAACTGATGAGCAAATGGACAAAATGACACGAGGATGGACAACTGGTAGTACCACAGGTTTCATGAATCGTACAAGTATTGAATAATGGAGCCAATATATTTTTATAAGAAGGAAACAAATTAAATTCGAAATAACACCGGTAAATAATTTAGTGTAAAATTAAAGTGCAAACATCATAAGCATAAAAAGTGCATGTGTGATGGATATTTCAACTCAACACAAATGGTAAATCCATGTGGACAAATACTGAGATAAAAGAAGAGCGGAGGAGAAGATGGTGCATCACTGTTCAAGCCTTCAACATGTTTCCTCATCACCCATATCTCATCATTTTTTATTTCCAAACTACTATAGAAAAGTATACCATAGGGATCTAGAATTAGTAAAAGCTTTTTCTCATTCTTCTGAAAGCTTCTTCCTCAAGGAAGTTTACTAGTACTTTGTTATACATATAATTTACAGACTGTTGCTGTGTTGCACATTCATTTCAACTCCCGTATGTATTGCTAGTTGTACTTGTTCTTATCATTCATTCCTTGTATTGCAGCAATTTCGGTGATGTCGAAAGCCTAAGAATAGAGGAGCCAGTTGAACTCAGACCACCACAGTATGCAGTAGTCATATTTGGCTCTCTGGAGACTGTGCTACTCATCCTTAGTGGGAAAGAAAAGGTCAAGTTTGTGATAGGGGGGAAACATTTATGGGCTCGAAAATATGTGCCAAAGAACAAGAAGAATGGCAAAAGCAAGGCTTGGATGTGACTAAATAATTGCAACTGGTTTGTAGAGATAGGGCTAAGCTTATTAGCCCGGTAAACTGAATAATTTGCATTTACAGTGTTTTGCTTGTCTGTTAAAACTGTTAAGGGTCGTGTTCAATAATGTGGCCGCCAACTCTAAGCTTGGAACCACCTACTTCTTTAATTCGGAACTGTGTTTCCATGTATGCTTGGGCATGTATCCGAGTGACTAATGTGTGTCTAAATGGGAAGGACTTCCATTTACCTTCTGCTGTAATTTCTCTCAGCATGCAGTAGTGAACCAGTGATGATCTATCATAACATAATGCAAAGTTGGTATTGATTAAGAGATAATCGTCTATCCACCGTATATAAGCTGCAAATTAGAACGCATGCAGCATGCTTGTAACTGAATTGCGCTTGAATTATTACTCGATCGTGCACAGGTAATGGTGGAAGAATACCATATCCTACCATCATCTTGACTTGCATTGCCAGTTTGTAGCATAGGGTTTTAGACTTTCAGTTCATCATTAATTATATAGGGTCACCTTTCTGCTGCTGATTTTTGCACACCATCATCGTCAAAGTTCATCTTGAGTACTTTGTGATTACCACGCACGCACATATATATCGATCAGGTAGTAATTTTGATCAAAACTCAACCCTTGTTATCATGTGTCATAGGAGATTAAGCAATGTCCCTGCTGCCACTAAAAGAGGCTGCAAGGATAAGCACAAACTGGAGGCAGCTCTGGACGTGCTACCCTTATCTCTGCTTCGACGGTAGCAATGACGGCTCCACTGATGATGAGGACGATGACGGCAGTGTAAAAATAGGAAGAGCAAAATTCATTGCAACGATAAATTCTATCATCAAGCAGCACAGTGGAACAGGGCTCAACAAGTTGAGCATCACGTACAGCCTCAAGACCAGGTCCTGGGATCATCTTGATAAGTGGATTGTCTTTGCCGCCGCATCAAAGGCCAAGGTTATAGACATTAACCTGTTGGCAAAAGGGGAAAAGATACGGCGAGGCACACATGTTTATAGCTTCCCTCTTGAGGCTTTAGGTGCTCAAGAGGGCCCTTTTATCCAGTCCTTGGCTCTCAAGTATGTTTCTATAAAGCTAAACTTGGGACTCATCGCATGCTATGGTGTCGCTCATCTGAATGTACCACAAATAGCCCAAACACGAGTCCATACGGTGGATTTTCACGTTTCTGGCCTTGCTAATTTTCAGTTCAGTGGGGATGTGATTCCTATAACTCTCCATGGTTGCTCAAAGTCAGAGGAAGCAACGGTATTTCAGCAATCAAAAGTGCTAAACGTGCAGGCCTACATGGATCCTATATGGCTCTGGGCCGCACAGCCACAGGTACCTGGTCTTTCCAATTTCCTTTTTTTTTTTCTTCTTAATCATGCATAATCTTCAAATGGGTGTTAAAGTCTTGAACATGCAATGTTTCAGGTGCAAGCATTGTTGATGACCAAACCAATCGCATATGTTTATCAATCTGAGGCATCTGACTTGTGAAACATGGATCATGGTCTATCATGATACAAACAGCCAAAATGGTTGGCTCACTATTTGACCTTTGCACCCTACCTGGAGACGCTGCAATTGCATGTGAGTACTCTACTATTTTGTTGACGAAGATTTCTATGGATCTGATTCTGACTGGCTGATTCTTCTTAATTGTTGGCTTCCAAAAACAGATGAAGCATTCTTCGTCGTGGGACGGCTACTGCTGGTAGGGTGAGGTCACAGGGGAGGAAGTGTCCTGCTGTATGAGCCGTCTTCACCACCTCAAGACAGTCTATATGAGCGGGTTCCGGTGTTACTGGGCTCAGGTTGAGCTCTTGTGCAATATTCTGAAAAGGAGTGCCATGCTTGAGCATGTCACCATAGAGCCAAAGGTGACAATAGATGAAGATCCCCAGTCGAAGCATTTTGGCATACCTGAGCACGAGATCTGTGAATGGGCGTATCACACCTCACAACATTTTGGTAAAACCATCACTGTTGTACAAGATCGAAGAGCCTACAGTGCATCAGTAAACCATTGTGTAATTGAATCAGGTGGTGCCCCTGATACATGAAACACAATAGCAGCTCTACTCATCAGCCGTTAGCCTTCCTTTTTTGGCAGTGTTTATTCCCTAGTCAACATTGTTGATACACACCAAACTCAGGTGAAGAAATTACGACAATGTTGAAAACCAAATCATTCCTAATCAACCAGATGCACCAAGACCAGGCTGTCAAAACAAAAAGAAAGTTACTAGTTTTCTTGTCTGCATCCTCCAAAAATCGCTTTTTGGAAACAATCAGCCCCATCAGAGATCTGTTGCCAACGAAAAGCATCTCTATAAACACACCAAACGAATTGTGCCACAATGCATCTACAAATAATATGGTCAGTTATTCCAGCAATACCACACATCTCGCACTCAATATTACCAGGTCAATTCCTCTGCACTAAATTGTTCGACAGATTGCATCTCGTCATTTCATGGTACAAGAGTATTTGCCACAAAATTGCAAACACTGTATGAAGCATCCTTGTACAGTTGTATATTAAATTACAATAAAAAGAAAACAGAGCTAGCTCTACTTGTTAGCAGTTGTCTCTCGACAACTTAACTTTTTAATGGGGTAATGCCTCCCCCTGTTTCCGAGGAAAATAAAAAAGGGTAGGAAAATTCTGTTTTGCTACGTGGCTGTATTGTTAGCAGTCAGGTTCAAACAGCCTGATTTTTGCCTTCTGAAAAAGATGCACGGTCAATTCTTTTTCTTCAACTATGATAACCTTGCCTTTATGCTATCTGTTGATGGTGTTTCATTCTTCTTGATGCCAAAAGCAATATAATTCACACCGGTATCTTCTGACAGGGACCACTCACCACTAAGTGGATTATAAACGAACCCTGCCATCTCTTCAACCTGATGATAGATGTCAAGTTATCAGAAACACTACTTATAATCAAATTCAACATGATACAGTGAGAAAACTTACAGAGATAGAAGCCTTTTGCAGCATTAGGGAAAGCTCCTCAGGGGTAACCAGTTTGGACCACTCATGTGTGCCTCTAGGAAGCTGCATAAGTACAAAACTCAGAATGCGATATCAATCTTAAGCTGCACTAGCAGCTCACCTTAAGCAAAACTATGCCAGTATAATTCTAGAAACATCATAGCACTCTGGAGATTTCAACCGCTAGCTCCATTATAGGATTCTGACCAGGGTAACAAAAAATCAGGAACAAGCCGAGAAAAGTGAACTGGCATGGCATTGATTTCAGAATGGTGACCGATTCACAGGTTCTCTTCATTAGATAACTAAAATTTCAAATTTCAAAAGAAGTCTTCAAACTGGACCAATTTTGAGGGGTGTAAACCGCTGGTTTATGGGTCTAAGACTAAGACCCTGGTTCTGACAATCCTACAAATAAACAACTAGCTATACAGAGCGAGGGCATTCTCTATATGTACAGTCCGTGGCACCATATGTTAGGACGGACAGAACTACCATGTTTCGTTTACAGCATATCTGAATATTTAATTATTTCAAAAACTAATTTGTCATAGCTCAAGTTCATAAGAAGCATTAGCTGTCAGAAAGGTATGAACTACAAGTTGCACTCTCTAGAGTCAGACTTCACTCAGCTAGCATATTTCTCCAAAACAATGCGCCGCCAAACATAATTTACTGGTATGAGAAAATGAAGCTAAAACATGAAATAGGGCTGTATACTAACCCATCTGAGGATATACTCAGCAGCAACTATTGCAGTGGCATACGCTCTCATTGAACGGTTGATTGTGGAAACCACAGTGGCACCATTAGGAACTGTCAAAGCAGAGAGAGATTCGCAAAACTCCAAAGGATTAGCAACATGCTCAATCACCTGCAAAATATATGAAGTTCAATCCATATTTTAGATCCAAAGTACATTGGTTAACAGACTGTAAATAATTGAACCAAAAGAAGAAACAGGCAGTGGTCACATGATTTAAAGATTCTATTGTTGGAATGAGCTTGTATGCTGATATTCTGTTTTAGATTGCACAAGTTTCTAGTGCACATGTAATATGTCTGCACATCAGTGCGTGAAGCAGGTTTCTAGTACCATGGAACGGGGTGAGTGGCTTATTGAGGCACACCGTCCAGTGCTTGAATTCCGGAACATTGACCGTACCTCTGAGCTTTTTAATATATGAAGCTCTCGTTCTAAAAAAAAAAAGTTTCTCATGGATGAGTTATGCTGATGTACACATGGCACTGATATCCAGATAGATCCAGATGTATGTGAAGCAAACTAGTCTTACCTAACCTTACGACTGGGCCAATACAAGTATAAACATATTTTCTCTTAATGATTAATGCACACAGAAGTATTGCCACCATATGATCCATATTTCTAATAGGTAAATTACTCTCGATCAGAGAAAAGATAGCACAAATGGAAAGCTCTAGGCAATAAATTACAGGATCACCAAGGTAACTTTTTCAGTACCATTCAAAACAAAAGGCTCCTCCATACTTGTTTGAAGGAGGATGGGTGCAGGCAGAACCAGAAATAAGCATACCTCAAGAGAAATGACAGCATCAAATAACCTTTTCTCTTTTACCAATGCCTCTGCATGTAAACAATTTCCATATAAGTTTTCTCCAATCGTAGTCATAAGAAATATAAGGAATCAATCACTTCGATATCCAAATTCATTCTCTTGTCAAAATTGGAAAGGTAATGTTCTTCCTTTGTAGTACAACTGATTCTTACATATAATTATTGCAATAGTAACCACGTTAAGTACTAGCAAAGTTTACAGTGAACAATCCACACTGCTTAACCCATATATGTGAAGTTGTGAACTAAGGACAATATTATTCCCCCAAAAGAAAGTTACATCACACTACGGTGTCAATGGAAAAGAACTGCCAGGGTCAACACAGCAGCTCCTCTTCATTGCTCAACAGAAATGCAATAGGTAAATGCTGTTAAAACCCTACAATGGAGAGACCACCTTTCAAAAAGAATGCCGTTCACTCAACATATAATTTAATTTAGAGAGAGAGAGAGAGAGAGAGAGAGAGAGAGAGAGAGAGAGAGACCAGCTGTTGTGCAGCAATACTCAATGGAAGCAGTTGTCGGATCAGATGCCTGAGAACATAAGAACTAAGAATCATTAGCTGAAGGAATACTGAAGTTATGGATTTAACAAACATAGATACATTCACCTAATAATTTACATGCTTAAGACTCAAGAGTTTGTGCATACCGCATGAATACTTGCAATCTTTATATTCTTTTCGACAGCATCAATTGCAGTAACTGTAGCTCCCATCCGAGCAAGAGGCTGCCATCCAGCACCAAGATATAATCAGTTTATTGTTATTTTCCAAAAAGATCACAAAACAAAGAAATGCCTGTTACAGTCCACAATTGCACTCAAAACACCCAAAAGGGATTGCATTGACAATAAGAAGTAATGCTGACACTTTCAAACCAACTAGTTACCTTATAGTATGCCAGCTCTACAAATTTACTAAATTAATTAGCAGTATCATGCGCAATGTTCCAAGCTGAACTAGCACAAGTGTTGAAGTTTGTATCCACAGTCACAAAGCCATTTAAAAATGGAAATAAGGAATCATTTTCAGCATTTTCTATATACCAAAATTTTCTCCAAAGAGTAGGTACAGAACAGAAATAAGATGATAAATGATTCAAATCCAAATCAATAAGCTTGACTCTGACTTTAGGATACGTAAAGTGAATGCAGTTATGAGTTTCATTAGTTTAAAAGATTTAGTTAGACACTGCTTAAAATTATTATATATGTGACAATAACCTCAACCTAAAATCCCAACCAGCCTGCCTATCCATTCAAGATATTTCAATAAGCAATGTTAAAGTTAAATTCTACTCGCTGATCTAAATCTTGAAATTCCATATGAAATTCACATCAATCAGAAAGCCATGAATATAATTACACAAGCCATATGAATACATGTGTGCATTCATAATCCCATCCTGAACCATCCTCCTCCAAGGAGCAAAGTTCATGCATGCACAAGACCACCAAGGTGGAGGGAGAACCATTTATCACCACAACCAACTCAATCCTTTAATAAGTACTCCCTCCGTTCCAAATTGTAAGTCATTCCAAGAATCTTGGAGAGTCAAAGTATCTTAAGTTTGATCAAATTTATATGATAATATAATAACATTTATGATGTCAACTAAGTATCATTAGATTCTTTATCAATTATATTTTCATAGTATATCTATTTGATGTCATAAATCTTTATATTTTTCTCTATAATTTTGGTCAAACTTGAGATGTTTTGACTCTCCGAGATTCTTGGAATGACTTACAATTTGGAACGGAGGGAGTAGTATAAAAATATGGGGGCATTGCACAAATACCACCTCAAAGAAAATCTGATAACCAAAAGGCCAACTGCTAGATGTCAAATCTGTTTGTAAGTATCTGTAACTTTTACCAAATGAGCCATACACATATCCCTTCATAAAAAAAAATATTGTCCCTTTACTATGAAAAGTGCCAGAAGGTAGCAATCCACAGAAATGATTGACAGAGAGCAGCAGTCTACCTCTGACAGGATGCCGCCTCCACATCCAACATCAATAACTTTGAGGCCTTCAAGTGGCTTAGATGAATATGGATCCCTCCTGAATGAATGAATGAATGAATATGTACAATTATGCAGTTAACTAAAAAGGAAAATAAACTAATAGTATGTGTTGTTTCAGCCCAAACAAGTAAGTTTCAGCCCAGACATACAGGCAAATGGAGTACTATACAAATTTACAAACACCGCTAATGATTTGGTTAGTCTACTAAAGCATATTAATTCACTAGCTCAATCAAGAAATCAATCCTATAGAAAGGCACTGCTCATGTAGACCAGGAACCCCTTAAGAGATGTTATTCACAAATAGCATGATTTATCATTTTTGTCTTTAAACTAGTAAGATATGCCATCAAGGAAACATTACAGATCATTGCTCATAATTGGTAAAATACTAAAATGAATGTGTTATATGGCTGCAGAAATGAAATAACTTCAACATTCAACCTTAAGTTATTCTTGTACCATTAGAAATATAGCTCAGCAGTAGATTTCATGCATAATTTATTCAGGTGGTTCATTATGGTATCAGCAAAAATGAATAAGTTCAAGGGGTGCAGAAATGTACCTGAAATGTCTGCAGAGAGTGGACCGGATAAAAGACAGTCGGGTTGGATTCATCAAATGCAACGGTTTGAATGGACCACTTGCATCCCACCTGTACATTCCAGAAATATCACCGTCATCAAAAAGCATTAACATGCAAGGAGATACCTGCAGTTCCTTGGAAATTTTAGCATTTCATTTGCGGTTCATTCCAAATCAATGTTAGCTGAACAGTCCCATCAAGTGCAACAGTCTAATCTGAGAGCTTCCATGGAAGTAGCTTGCAACATACTAACATTGACAAACATGTCTGACGATTCAACAACACTAGCTATCTATATCCAACCCCCAGTCAACGGAAACAAATGAATGAAGGATGGTGCAAATACTGGTATTCCTGGTTCCCTTCGTTTAGAACATTTCTTTAACCATTTCATGGCTGCATATGATAACCAATATCCAGATACAGTAGTCATGCCAATCGTGATCCCCTACAGTGCCCATCACTGCGGGAGACCTCCTGATGAGGCCAACTAGTCTGTTAAACTCTAGTGATGTGGCTCTCAATGCTACAGACAATGCTCACCACCATCCTTCGACTACACCCGCGCGTCAAACATGCCGTCGTCGAAGCCCAAACCCGCTCAAAATTTCATACAAGCATTTAGCAGGAGCTCAACGTCGCAGGCAGAGAAGGGAAGGATCTCACTCTTACCAGGTCTCGGCGATGGCAGCAAACTTAGCGACCTCCGCGGGGTTCAGCGACGATACGGTGGGACCGCCTCCGCCCGACCGCGACGGACCCCGAGGCGGAGATGGAGGACGCGGCGGCGGCGGGGCCGAGGTGGATGCAACGGAGGCGCGACGGCGCCATTGGGGGAGGAGGCTCTTGGAAGGAGAGTGGCTGGAGTTCAGGATTTGGGCCCCGCCGTAGTGTGTCGAGGCGGAGGAGAGGAGGCCGCGGCGGAGGGAGGGAGGCACGCGGCGGAGCATCGTGCGCGACGGGGCGGGCGGCGCACGGCAGCGACGGCGTGACGGCGGAGGGTTTTGGGCTTTTTGGTCAGCATGTGGTAACTGTGTGTGGGCCTCCTCGACTCGGTCGGGTGGCGGCCCAAAGCCCAAAGAAAACGCAGGGGCTCGCGCTTGCTCCGCCGAGGCGGAGTCAGTCAGACCCGCTCGCTCCGCCGTCCGCCGTCATGGAGCCGTCGGCTTCGGGCTTGGCGGCGCGCGGCGACCTGCGCTCAGCGCTGCCCTTCCTCCCCGTCGTCCTCCGCGGCGGCGCGCTTTTCTGGCCGCCCGCCGCTCAGGAGTCGCTCAGGGCGCTCGCGCTCGGCCCCGACGTCAGCCGCGTCGCCTCGGGGGACGTCCTCGCCGACGCGCTCACCGACCTCCGCCTCGCGCTCGCCATGCCCGCGCTGTCCCCCCGCGCCGCCGACGGCCTCGCGCTCTTCTTCGACGACCTCCTCTCGCGGGCCCAGGCGCGGGGCTGGTTCGCCGAGGTCGTCCCCAACCTCGCCCGCCTCCTCCTCCGCCTCCCAGCGCTGCTCGAGGACCACTACGCCAAGGCCGACGACGGCGCCTCCGGGCTCCGGATCCTGGCGTCGCAGGACGCGGGCATTGTGCTCCTCAGCCAGGAGCTCGTCGCCGCGCTGCTCACCTGCGCGCTCTTCTGCCTCTTCCCCACGGACGGCAGGGCCGAGGCGAGCCTTCCCACCATCAATTTCGACGGCCTGTTTGCGTATGTCCTCTCACATTTTGTGCTGCTTTGCTAATGGGTGGAAGACGAACTGGACAATTAACTGTGTGTTTGTTTACTGATCGTTCTACAGGGCGCTGATTCACAATGCAAGGCAAAGCCAGGAGCAGAAAGTGAGATGCCTTGTTCACTATTTCGAGAGGGTGACTGATTCTACACCAACTGGTTTCGTTTCATTTGAGCGCAAGGTTCTTCCCCGACGTGCTGTCTCGGTTGGTGTATCCTATCCTGATGTCGATGCGTGGATGAAATCCAGTGCACCCCTCTGCCAATTCCGGGTGAGAGGAATTACATTTTGATACTGGATGCTCCTTACTAGTATCTAGATTTTGGAGCTAAGGTGCAACTTGGCAAATATTTTGTTTCCTGGTATTCGCACATACAGGGATTTGTTGTGTAATTGTGTTGCAGTGATTGTCAAGTTACCAAAGCATGTTTACTGTTGAGATGAAATCTACTGATTGTTTGTTTTCTTTTCATTAGTAGGTATTTTCCTCAGGTTTTATTGAAGATGAGGAACAAGAAGCCCTTGAAGTCGACTTTGCAAATAGGTTTTTGGGCGGAGGTGCACTTTTCAGGGGCTGTGTTCAGGTCTCTCTCTTTCGATTGACAAATTATTAGTTTAGCAAATGTTTCCATCTGGGTTATCACAATCATGTGATATTGTTCATTTGTTACCAGATTTAAGAAAACATTCTGAATCTGTACAATTTGAGTGGTAGTTTGTCCATCAATTCCTATTTGTACTTTAAAAAGATAAACTTTTTTTGTGTTGTGCTTGAATAGAAATGTCTTTAATTTGTGTTATGCATATTACAATGCTTTGTGGTTTTCTGTGTGACCAATCTGTCTTTTTCTCTCCGGTGCAGGAAGAGATCCGCTTCATGATAAACCCAGAACTGATTGTGGGTATGCTCTTCATGGCTTCAATGGAAGATAATGAGGCCATAGAAATTGTTGGTGCAGAAAGGTTCTCGCAGTATATGGGGTTAGTTTAAATCTATCCACCCTTTACTTGACTTTAGTTCATAGACTAAGTAGAAAGAACTGGTATCATCCATGGTTGATTTCCTCTACAACACGTTATGAACCCAATATTTTTTTCTCCTTGCAGGTATGGCTCCTCATTTCGCTTTGTCAGTGACTATTTAGATAGCAAGCCCATTGATTCCATGGGTAGACGAAGAACTAGGATAGTAGCAATTGATGCTTTGGACTGTCCAACTAGGTTACACTATGAATCTAGTGGTCTCCTAAGGTAAATCAAGTTAATAATTTGGAGTCTCATAGTTGTCACCATTCACATTCTTTATCAGCAAATATTTTTTTTTGTGGTTTTAGCATTTCTAATACACCTTATTTCAGGGAAGTAAACAAGGCTCTTTGTGGATTTCTTGATCAATCAAAACTTCAGCTTTATGTGAAGCTTTTCCAGGTTGTTACTTAATCGCTCTGTTAAGTTTCTTTTACCAGCACTCCCACGCCTTTGTTTGTTTGAATGACCTTTTTACGGCTAATATGGGCTTAGTCAACATTGCAACCTGTATTTAGGTTCATTTATTTTCTCATAATCTGTCAATGATGTAATTGAAGGTAGATCAAACAAATATGGCACTCTGGTGCATGCATATTTAATCTCAAAGAAGGCTCGATATGATATGCTGGACTGTACAATGTATCCATTGCATTGGAAGTATGATAGATATATCTACTGACAATGTTTTCATTTTCTAAATACTGTTCAGGATTCTAATAACAAGGATAACTGTCCAAGTATCAGCTCCGATGAATATATAGGGGTTTCAACTGGAAACTGGGGTTGCGGTGCTTTTGGTGGAAATCCTGAAATCAAGAGCATGATTCAGTGGATTGCTGCTTCACAGGTATAGGATAAATGAAATTTGAATGTCAACTACGTTTATTCCATTTAAATGCCAGTACTTATCATTTGATCAATGAATATGGTTATCATTGGAGCAGGCAAATAAATTGTGTGCCTATTTTTTGCAAGTGAAATCTGTATATTGTGCAGGCACTCCGGCCTTTTGTTAATTACTACACTTTTGGGGATGCGTCTCTGGAAAGATTAGGGGAGGTACTATTCATCCATTCCACACAACTTTTGCTTACCCTACAGGACTAGAAAGCTATTTTAACTGTTCTACTTTCAAAGGTAGTAGTGTATGCTTGAAAGAAGGTGTGGGTCCTCTTTCAGCGCAGTCCAATAGAGCTTCTCTTTGGTTGGATTTTTTTTCTTTTTGAGGGCACTCTCTTTGGTTGGATTGACCATGGGGTCTTATTCTTTTCTAGAAGCTTAGCAAAATCACTTGCGCAATGGAGAGCAGAAATCAACTTGCTGGTCGAATGTCGATGATCACAATTCTGTTCTATTGGCTTCGTGGTTATGTTTTAAACTTCCCCCCCTGTGTCATCATGCTTTGACAGGTGATCCAGTGGATACTACGTCATGGTTGGACAGTCGGCGAATTGTGGCACATGCTGATCGAGTACTCATCCCAGAGGTTAAGAGGAGAAACGTTGAAGGGCTTTTTCGCCTGGCTACTTCCCAACGGTGGCCCCAAAAATGAAGTGGATTACATGTCTGAATAGCCCCGGTTCTGAGGTCAGGATCTGTCAGCTTCCTAAGAGTGCTGCGTGTTACTTGTGTAGATTTGTGTGTGCGTATAAACAGATAAAAAAACTGGTTAACTGCATCATTGCCCAGTTTCCCGTTAGCACTCTGGACGCTTTGCTTAAAATTGCCACGAATGTAACCCGCAACGACTAACTGCAGAGAACGCTGTTCCATGGCCGAGGCACATGATTCAGTATACAGGAAAAATGGTTTCTTTGTTTATTCAAGAGGAGCAGCAACTTACTGTTTTTGCATAATACAAATATGATATGTCCACAAACACGATCACAAACAATTTTACCAATTGTTTCACACAAGAACGAGCTTGGAGTCTTCCATGTAATGAGCATACGTTTTTTACTTCACCAGTGCAGAATTCATATTATTATTGCGGGCTGGATTCTTGTCGATAGTTTTACATTGCAGGATTATGCGGTGTGATTTGGGTTTGCCATTCTCTTCCACCTTGCGATTTTCTCCTTTCCCTGAAAAATTTAAGAAACAGGTTGAGTATGTTACTGCAACGTAGTAGTAATTTTACAACTAGTTATACTGTTAGTTGAAAGTACTCGTGAATCATCCAAGAGTGTAAATGAAAGTACCTTTCGTGGTTTAACTGCCACATCGTTGTCTTGGATGCAAGTGATCACGAAACCCAGGGGCTTGAGCACCTCCTCGTAACTGCATGTGCCATGCATGATCAAATTTTTTGTGAGAGAAGTCACAGCGTGTGTTTAGCATGTACTGGTACTGTAGATCGAGTACGGATAGCTAGTGCCATCGTCCATGGCGACGATGGCGGCGGCGTCTTACTCGAGCACTGTTGTGTTGAATGGCGGCCCAGCCTCCTGACCTTGAGCCTACCATCATGAAATCATTGATCAGTTTGTTGAAGAACAGGTACTCTCAGTCTGTTGGTCAATGGCAGTTGGTTACATTACCAGGTACATGAGGGTAATGAGTTCGCCATTGGGCTTGAGCAGGTCGGCCACTCGCTTCGCCCATGCTGGCCTCATGGACGGGTGGAAAGCACAGAAGAATCTGAAGCGCACGCATGATCGATCCAAAGGACAGGAGAAGTCATTTTTTCTGTTTCATCAGAATTAAAAGCAGTGGTAGTTTAGTGCTAGGATCATGCACGTGTAGTCGAAGATGAGGTCGAACAGCTCCGGCGGCTCCCAGGTGAAGAAGTCCGCCGCGACGAAGGCGAACAAGCTCCCGTCGTCGGCCGCCGCCGACCACTGCTTGGCCTTTGCTACGGCGGTCTCGCAGATGTCGAGGCCGACCACGAAGCGGCCGGGGCCGGAGAGCGCCACCACGTCGTACCCCTGCGCGAGTTGATCACATCAAGATCAAGGCAATGGATGCATGGCGGCCGGCGACGAGTAACCTGACGACGGAGGCGGACTGACCGCGCCGCATCCCGGGACGAGGACGGTGGCGGCGTCGCCGGGCAGCGTCCCGGACTTGGCGAGCTCGACGACGGCCGGCGTGGGCTGGCCCAGGTCCCACGGCGTGACGCCTTCCTCCCAGCACCGGCTCCACCCATCTGCGCCGCCGTGATCGTGACACGAGCGCGCGAGTTAAAAAAATGGTTTTACAGATGGATGACAAGCAAGCGAAAACTGAACGCGACTACCTGGAGAATATTCCGGGCCACCGATGAGCTGCCGCACGCGGGCCACCGCCGGGTTCGAGCCGTCCAGGACCTGGCCGGCGGCGACCGCCGCCGTGGACGCCATGGCCTTCCTGCTTCGGAATCAAGTTATTAACTACTACTGCACTGCCACTAGAGTAGTGTGTGCTCAATATATACTGCGATCAGGTGTGATTGCTTCAGATCACATTCGTGTGTTTGCCAAGCATGGAGAGATCTCAACCGATCAATGCGTCGTCTCGCCGGCCACCACGCGTTCCCCTGTGTGGTGTGGCCGGTGGAAGCTTGGCCGGCGGCGGCGCCACCAGTATCAGGCTCGGCTCTGCTCTCCTCTCCTCGTCACAATAAATTGATGATCTTGATGGCACAGACATATGGAGAATAATTGCATTGGGTGACTAATGGAGTTCACCAGAACAACCCTTCGACTTCTTCTCACCACATGATGTTTTAAGCAGGGACCGAAAAAAGGATAAAACTATGAGACGTTCAGATCAGATCATGACGGGATGAGCAAACAGAGCATACCTCTCGATTAGCATTGCAGAGCACAATTGAAGCTAAGGAGTGGAGGTGATGATGACCCTTCATTATCAGACACTAGCTAGAAGTATACGCACGTCATGGCTGTTGTGAGATCTGCATAAATTGAACATGGACAAGGAAACCAGAAATAATTGAACATGAATTCTGAACCAAAAATAGACGACAAATTCGGTGTAATAGAATCGTCACCAGCTAATTATTGGGGGTCGAAACTGATGAATTTCGGCTGCGGCGGGCATTCAGGGTTGCAATGGGGGCATTTGGCCATGCATTCATCCTTTGTGTCATAACAATCCATCGCCGGCTTTTGATTCAAGCAGCAGTAGCAGGTGTGCCAGTCTGATCCACACTTATCCCAGTGGCAAAACACCATTATTACAATGTTGCTTCCATTGGATGATGGTAAACGTCCAACGTCAAACAGTTGAAGACGACCTGCTGCTGCAATATTTTCCGTTGACGATCATCAGCATGAAAAATATGCATACATACAATAGATAGATGATGCATGGCGACATATACGACTTACATTGTGCCCGCGATGCAAGTAGCACAAGCAACAAGAGCATGGCTGCCAGGTACACTAGGCTGTTGCAGCCCCTCATGTTTACACAACAGCCTAACCTAAACCCTAGCTAGCTTGTTCACATAATATGGCCTGGTTATATAGATGATAGGGAGAGATCGGGACGTGCAATCAATGATTATACAAATGACGACAGAAGCAAGGATATTGATGGACAACTGTAAACAGTCGCGCGAGATATACAGACATACAAGTGGAAAATAAGTAGGAAATCAGCACTGGATATACATGGCAATTAAGGTAGAAAATCTGCTATCATGCATGATTACCGAGTTAGAGATAAGCAGGGAAAGATATCTATAGACAACCAGATCACTAGCCTATCTAGCTGTACAATCAAACACAGGAGAGGTACACATGGAAATAATATATGGAATCTGCACAGTTAATGGTATGAGTGTCAGAGATAATCATGGAAAGTAGGAATGTAAATATAGGGGGTAGGTATGTTTGGATCCACACAGATTATGTAATCCAACTCATGATCCAGTAATCACCTCAGATCCGCCAACCTCGTGTTGTAGAATCCTATGTTACTCAAGCTTTTACCAGCTTGGAAACAACCACCACAATCTGGGTGGATCCCCAGGATCCGAACCTCACCAGAACAGCCCTTTGGTTTCTCACTGCAAAACCAAAGGAATTGTGCTAACAGTTTACTATGGCATACACTATGTGTTACTGTACATGTAGAGTCTGCAAGTGATCTGTTTATCTTTGGCAGCTATAGAACCTGCATACGAACATCTAAGCCTGCATCTTGCATCACATCAACGAGCTCCGCAAGCATCTGATAGATGGACGCCGAGTCTGGATGCGACGTGTCTCTTGCAACAAAGGTGTGGACCTCGTTCTTGACCTCAATCCAGCTTTCCCCGGCTTCCTTCTTCACCCCCACCTCGTCCATCCTCCGCCGAACCCTCCCGGCGTCCTGCCATTCCCCGTGCATCGCGTAGATGTTCGACATCAGCACGTAGCTTGCAGAGTCTCTTTCTGAAAGCTCCATGAGCTTGTCTGCGGCGAGCTTTCCCATATCCAGATTCCTGTGCAGCTTGCACGATGCTAATAGTGTCTTCCAAATCAACACATCAGGCTCGAATGGCATCTTCTCGATCATGCCTAGTGCCTCATCGAATCTGCCATTTCGACCCAGCATGTCGATCATGCATGCATAATGGGAAGGGGTTGGTATGATACCATATTGATCAATCATTAGTCTGAAGAACATCTCCCCTTCCTTCACCAGACCTGCATGATTGCACCCCACCAAGACTCCAAGAAATGTTGAATCGTCAGGCTTGCAACCACTGGAGCACATCTCACTGAATGCCTCCAGTGTCAAGTTCACATCTCCATGCTGCGCGAAACCATGAATCAGTGAGTTCCAAGACGTGACATCATGAAGATTCATGACATCAAATGCAAGCCTTGCAGATGCAATTTGACCACATTTGGAGTACATGTTGATCAGTGCATTCCCAGTACAAATTTTGGAGTCACACCCCAGTTTTAGAGCCAGGCAATGAAACTGCCTTCCTTGATCCAGCAATGCCAGGTCTGCACAAGAACTCAGACCGCTAGAGAAGGTGTAGTCATTCGGTGCGAAACCTTGTGAATGCATCTTAGAAAGCAATGCAACAGCCTTCTCACCAAAACCATTCTGGAAGTTGGCAGAAATAGCAGCTGTCCAGCTAACAAGGTCAGGATTTTCAATATGGTCAAGCACAGCCTCAAGTTCTTCTGTAAGACCACTTCTACCATACATGGAGAGTAAAGCGTTTGATACTCGAATATCTGTCATCAAGTTGTGCTTGATGGCTGAGCAGTGAATTTGACGCCCCAGATCAGCGGATCCACAAGCGCCAAGAGCAATTGAGAACGCAAACTCATTCGGCTCGACACCCTCTGAAACCATCTCGCTGAACACTCGCAGTGCATCTTCCAACCGCCCATCCCTGCTGCACAGCTGCATCATGGAACACCATGACACCACGTTCTTGGAGTCGAGTTTTTGAAACACCGACCTCGCCATGTCACAGTCACCATTCCTCGAATAGAGATCGATCAGCGCACTTGATGCATAGACACTCTGCAAACCCATCGCCTTGACAATGTACCCATGTATCTGCTCACCGAGAACTCGTGGGCACGCTGCCAGAATGCTTGTCATCGTGTGCTCGTTCGGCTGCAAACCCTGCCTCATCATCTGACAGAGCACCTCCACAGCCCGTGCGAACTCACCGTCCCTGCAGAGCGCCGAGACGAGCGAGGTGTACCCCACGACATCCGGCGACTCCATCTGGCGAAACACCTCCTCGGCCGCCCGCAGAGAGCCGCACCTCGAGTAGAGCTCGATGAGGCAGGTCCCAATCCAGGCGTCCCCCGCGAATCCCGCCCGCACGGCGAGCGAGTGCACCTGCTCCCCGAGGCCGAGCGCGCCCGCGGCCGCGCACGCCGCCAGCGCCGCGTTGCAGGCGAAGTCGTTGGTCGCGACGCCGGACGCCAGCATGTCCGCGAACATCGCCGCGGCCGCCTCGGGGCGGCCGTTCCGCGTGCACCCGGAGATGGCCGAGGTCCAGGCCACGACGTTCTTGCGGGGCATCCGGTCGAACAGGTCGAGGGCGTCCGTCAGCCTCCCGGACTTCATCAGGCTGTCCAGCCGCTTGCAGTCGAGAACGACGCCGGGCGGCTCGGCGCGGGGTCCACTGGCCGTTGCCGGCGTGGACCTGGCGGGCGGTGGGACATGGCTCGGCGGCGTGGGTGGGAGCGCGGCCATGTCCCGTGCCCGTGGGCAGGGGCCAAGCGGAGCTGGGTATCAGAGTACTGCCTGCTCCCTGCTCCCTGCTCCCTGCTCCAGTGCTCCATCTGCTTGTGCTTGGTTGGATGAGGAGGGGAAAGACGGGAGAGCGCGGAACAGAAATGGGCTGGGCCGCTAGGGAGCGACGAGAGAGAGATAGGGGCCGAGAATTGGGCCCAGAGATCATTGGCTCAATTGAGTTTCTAAGAGCAACTCTAAGAGGTTGCTAATCTTACCCTCAATACTTTTTTAAGGAAAAAAGAGAAAAAAAACGAACTCCAACAGTCCACCCAACCCTTCCTCAATTTTTCAGCAACGCTAAAAAACAGCCTACCACCGCGTATATTTTAGCGTTGGCATTCCTCCCCCAATCCTGATTCCCGTACGCTCACGCGTCCCTTCCAATGGGCCCCAATACAATGACGTGGCCTGTTTTAAAATATTGGGGGCTATTTATTAGCGATATGCTGTGGATTGATATGTTTTTGCGGGATATTTTTTTTTGGAAGAACCCCCAGTACATAGTTTTAGGAAAGAATTTTTTGGAGTACTCTTGAAGTTGCTCTAAATGACATTTTACTGCTGAACATATAGAAACATACTAGTATGGTACATCTGGTTGCTACGTTAATGATCGGCCGTGAATGGTTGAACAAGCAGAAGCGATCGTCGAGTGGTGCGGGCGAGCTCATAGACTTTGTGGATGTTAACAAAGACGAAAATTATGGGTTCTTTCAAGAAGAAGATGATGATGATGTGTATACACATGTCAATTGGGGTAACATCGATGCTACAACGTTCCTAAGCCCCACGAGCAGTCAGTGTCAGCATGTATTCCCAAAGGCGCTCTGTTAGATGAGATCCCAACAACCCAAGTGCAACTCCATTTGGCCGGCCTGCTTCAACGCGTACGCCCCGAGTCCTCGGCGGCAGCGGCGCCCCAAAGTCCAAACAAAGGATTCCTCATCCAGTTTCCTGCACATTTCATGCAGCATTAAACAATCTCAGAAAATGGGCACGGGATTTGGAAATATAACTCATACTGAATGTCAGCATTACATTTACTGGCATGGATATTTCCCAGCTAAACACACAAAGCTTCTCTTATACTACCAAATACTACATGCCGATGGAGCAGTTAAGCGGATTTTCATGTTCTTCTTTCTTCTACCTGATTGTGTCACCCTAATGATCACCCCGCAGAATAACCAAAGGCTGTTCTACAGGGTCAAGTAAAATGCTAAAATTTCAACCCAGTTTCAAACACTCTTCCACGAGATCTTCTGAGTCAAAGGCTAACATATTAACTCGCAAGACAAATATGATTTATCATCTCAACATGGCATATACTTAGGGGGCCGAAGTGCAAAGCCCCGTAGCCTATCCGTGGTCGGGAAGGCAGGCGAAAAGCACGCACAAAAAAAAAAGAAAGCTAAAATCTTTTTTTTTCTTTTCTTCTTTTGAAACCCATTATCAGGCTTTTGCTTTTTATTGTGCTACTCTACAGTCTACAGGAGAAGTTCTCAAGAGAAAGAAACCTGAATGGCAAACCACATACCCTGAGTCCAATTGCTATGATGTTCGTCTGCCATAAGGCACTTGGTCGTCCTACATTTGTGACAATGCATCAGTATATACGCTTATCACTAAATGTTTACACTAAAGAAACTGCAAAGTACATTCACCTGATACATGCTATTAGGATACACCCATTGCACCCTAGAGTGCTCTGCTGCTGATGTAGGTTGGCCAAACTGCCCAGTTTGCAGAAACCATTTTTAAGTCTTTTCCTTTATTGCACATATTTTATTCAAGAAAAAAAAATGCAAGTGCAGCATAGCAAAGAATAAACCTGCAAAGTGTTTCCTGCATGCAGCTGGTTACCAAAGTTGTGTGGGTGACCAGATTGCACCCCATAACGGCTATCAAATGATAGCTCACTTGGATTGACTTCTTCCTGGAAGATGCACAGTTAAAAGTAAATATAATGTCAAGAATCTCATTTCTGACAATGGGTAAGCAACCAATTACTGAGAAAAGCGGCTACCATGAGATCAACAACTCCATGTGTCCTGACATGACTGCCAAGGTTTGAGGCAGTCGAAGAAGAATGAAAAGCACCCTTCTGAGTTACATCTGTCGATACTAATAAGGAGTCCTGTCATACCAAAAATAATGGTTAGCACCAATAATGAAATGGCACAAGGAGTGCACATAATAGAAGGAAACACCTTATTCCCAAACTAATTTACCATAGAATCCACGCTTATCTCTTTACTCTTTTTAGGAGGACGTCCTCGGCGCTTCTTCGCCGGACCCCCCTCGGATGAACCAGGTTGTGTATGGTTGTCACCATTCACAATCGCACGTTCAGCTGGCGTAAGTTTCTGCTCCAAATCACGGCACAGATTATCATCAAGAAGTGTCTCTTTTATGTCTTTTATAAGCCTTACTGCATGCCTATACTTCTCGTCTGATGACATTCCAATCTCGACAAGGCGAAGGAACTGCAAAGAAATATAATCGTAACGTTCAACATGATTACTTGTTGCCAAATCCTTTGGTGGATTATCCGAGTAGTGCAACAGCTTGAAGTCACTACGCCATCTGCTAAGTACATAACAAGGAAGGATGTCATATACTTGCTGCCATTTAAGCACAGATAATGCGTGCCTACAAATGATGCCGCAAAACTGAAATAGACCACAGTTACACTCCATCTTGTTTGCCGCCATACAGTGAACAACCTCATACTTTTTATTCAGCATTTCACTAGCTGGTTCAGTCAAATCAATAACTATAAAAGAAGATGCTGATCCATCCAGCTGAACTTGACAATGCATTGTTGCCTTCAGCTCATCCTGGAACCTTATAAACATATTCAAGGTGTACAATCTGGATAGCTGCTCTTCCATTGGGTACTTTGATATCACGACCCTGCTGCTATTTGATGAGTCAAAATCATCTTGTTGCTCCATTTTGTATTTGTTCTCCAAAAGTATCATGTAGCTATCAAGGAATGACACCAATGTGGTCTCTGAGTTGATTGAATCCTCAAAAAATGCACTTGGACTTTCACGCTGGCTAAAAGTGCAAAGCCCAGCCCAGAAGGCGTCCTTAAGGAAGGCAGGGGCCCACAAGTGCCGATTCTCATACAGAAATGTGATCCATTCATTGTCCTGAAGGCCAAATCGATCAATCCAGTTCTTCCACCTTGCCTCAAACTCATCATCACTCAAAGAATCATATATTACAGTCTCCAGTTCGGTTCTCATTGCTTCATATTCTGGAAATTCTCCTAATTTTTCTGAAACACTTCTCAGTACATGCCAATCACTTATTCTATGGCGTGTTTTCGGAAACACTTCTCGGACTGCGGCTTTTATCGCCACACATTCATCAGTAACCACAGCATTTGGAGATCGTCCTTTCATACAAGTTAACCACGACTTGAACAGCCATAAGAAGCTCTCCGTGCTCTCATCTGACAGCAAGCCACACCCTAACAATACAAGCTGACCATGGTTATTCACACCCAGAAACGAAACAAGGGGGACATGATACTTGTTCCTTAAGCATGTTGTATCGATCAAAATAGCATCATCAAAATATTGATATGCTGCCCTGGATCTTGAATCGGCCCAGAGAACACTCCTTAGATGGCCTTCTACATAAAAATCCATGACATAGAAGGAGTTTGGTAGCTTTGCCTGCATGTCCGCAAAGAAACTGTTGATGGCCACAACATCAGCTTCCCCAATCTTAAGCCTTCCCCAGTCATCAAATATTGGGACATCAATGTCACCGGTGGCCGAGCATTCTCCTCTGGCAGCCCTCACCACGAGATCTTTGCTCATCCCACTGGGCAGTGTCTTGTAGCATCTCAGAAAGCGCGCTGCGGACGGATTCAGCGCGTGATTGTGCTCAAGGTTCACATCCGTCAGGTGCAGCAAGCCGTCCCCCCACAGCCTGGCGACCACGGTGGCCTGGCAGTTGGTTTTGGCCGTCGGCCTGGCCTGGTAGCAGGCGTCCTCCTTACCGTTCCCCCACTTGTTGCAGACAAGCACGAGGCGGCGGCAGAGGCCGGCCTTGGTGAAGGAGGACTTCTTGACGCATACCCCGAAGCCCGTGCGCAGGGCGTAGCGCTTGTAGAAGTTGAGCACCTCCTCGTAGGACTTGAACACCATCCCGTCCCTCGGCGTGCGGTCGTCCCCGTACTGCGCCGCCGACGCGGCGGCGCCGTCGTCCAGCTCGACGCTCTCCGCCGCGGCCGCCGCCTCGACCATGGCGGCGAGCTCCTTGCTGCCGGGCGAGATGTCCCCGGCGTCGTCGTCGTCTTCCTGGTTGCCCCCGTAATCCAATTCCTCCCCCGGGTTCAAGCCCACCTCCATCATGACTCCCTCCTACTAATCCACAACCCAATCAGTTGCGGAATCGTGCGAACGAACTCTTAGAACAAGAGAATCCATTCTACAGCCAGTGATTCAAACAAGCTAGGGTTGCTTACCGACAAGAGAAGAGATCAATCTGAGTCCGCCGGAAGGGAGGAGGAATATGAGAGAGCAATTCTTGGAGGTGGCCGGAGGTGTGAGAGGGTCGTTGGGACGAACGGGGCCAGGCAGCCAGCCGGAAGGGAGCGCCGCCGCAGGCTTGTCAGGGGGGAGAGAAGGCTTCGAAGTGGAAGTGGGGCTACCAGGGCCAAAGGAGCGACGTGACAATATTGATATTTTCAAAGGTTGTTTTCGCACAAAATGGTGCGCTTCACAATTATGGGATAATAATTTGGGCTTTCGGGCTAATTTTACAAGGAAAAAGGAATTGGACGCCAGGCAACGCTTTGCCAAGCGATAAATAATAATCTTGTCATTTTTTTTTAAGGCCACAACGCTATACAAATCTCTACCTAATCTATTAGACATGACGGGCCTAATTGGTTGGTGTCCAAGATTTGCCATACCAAAATTTGTGCAGGCTAAAATCTGAGCATGCCATACCAAAACCTGGGCAAGAATTCTAGAATAGGATTTGATTGGGTGCCAACCAAATGGGTGACAATTTATAGGATTGCCCTAGTTTTTGTAGGATAGATTTTGGGAGCCAACCAATTATGCCCGACATGACAAAATGTGGGCTACGAGTCAAACATGCCCAGGTTTCATAAGCAAAAGTAACAAACCCATCTAAAAAAAATGCCCTTCAACTTCAGTACACAAATCTCCTTTAAACCAAAAGCTAATCCAGCCCCAAAATTGGCTTATTATGTGCCACTTTATCACAGTAAAAATGGCATTTAGCATAGCACACCTTTGGCGATGAAATACAAACTGGCATGAGCTACCTAAAGATCTAAACATCATAAAATGGGTACACACATGATCTTCCCAGTTACCTATTTACATGTGCTGATCAGCATCTCATGCTATTGACAAATATGAAGAAATGCGGCAAAATTGTTTGTAACAAAGTTAAATGGTTTCCTCAATTTGTACAAAATGCTAAACAACCTAAGCAATGGAACTGCCATGCTGAACAAACGCTGCAATTTATCGCCATGGTATAACAGCCTCACTGGAAAACTGAATTCCCACTCAGTGTCAAAACTCAGGAGGAGCTTTAAGCCTTAACATAGGTGATGCTATACAAATGAATTTGATCGATCCAAAGTTCCAAAGCTTGTGTATTCTGTCGACATCCTTTTAAGCCATATTGTAGCATTCTTTCTGTATTTGTACATGGCAAGTCAAGGTATCCGAAATCTGGTCCATGCTTTTGCCACGCTCCTTCACGCTCAGTGCTTGCCTTCTGCCATATGAGCATCAGAATGAAACAGCTGTCTGCTCTTGTTGATGTGCCTAATCGCACTGCTGCCTGTTTTTTCCTCAGGTGAGGTCAGGAACTTATTTCATGTTAACAATGATTTGGCGTAGTTCATTCTTTCTCGGATATAACAACAAAAACATCCTTGGGCGACCACCTTCGCCTTGAAACCTTGTCTGTTGGATTGATTATGGCACGCTCAGCACCTTCAAGACGGTACCCAATGACAATCTCTTTCCTCTGTCTAGCACGTAAAATGACCTCGAAGAAATTTAACTCCTCTTCATCTCTAAGGTACAAATCTGATGGTCGTATTTGCATTTCATTTCCCTGCAAAGGAGTCCAGTTGCAAACAGATATTAGTCAGAGAGAAACCTGATACGACACCTTAGATAAACAAAAAAACTGACAAACAGAAACATGTGATGAATCATATTTCTAATGAAGTCAAGCTGCTGGCTTAGAAGTTACTCACAAACAGAAACATAAGATGGATCATATTTCTACAGAAAGAACAAAAAACTGACAAAGCATCTGACTACAAGACAGGCAGTCAAACTACAAAAAACTGTAGCCCAAAGCAAGTCAGATAATCCTTACCTTTCTGGAGATGGATTGTATAGGTATAGTTAACCTAGTAACAATATCCATGTCAGAGATAAGGCTCTAATACTTCAGTTAGTGTACCAAACATTAGATCCATCTACTATGCAACTCATAAGTTCAATATTATTTGCATATATGCTAGGGAGTCGAATTTGCTAAGAATATCTAATATTATAATTGAATGCAGATTGTGGAATCATATTTTTCAGAGGTAAATGTCTAGGTCAGTAAAAAGTGATTGACCATGCAACCATCAACTTTGGGAAGTATACCTGTTCGGCAAAGAGCTCCTCCAAGACATCATTTATCTGCCGATCTTCTGCAACCATTGCCAATGCCATGCTCACAAGTTCATTTGAAAGAACATAGTCACTGATTTTTGACATTGACATCAAATTTTTAGTCCTAGGATCCAAAATCTCACTAATTATAACAGATTTGTCAGATGCTTGTTGCATCTCCCCTATCCAAGCACCTTCAGAAAAGGTCCCTCGGGGAACAGGTGAAACCATTGCTTCCTTATATGGAAGCCGTTTTGCCTGCAGTGGTTAAGAATATGAGAACAATCTTCAGTTCTTGTAAAGAGTTCAATATAACATTGGGAAATACAACATGGAAATTTAAAACGAAAAAAGAAAAGGAAACAATAGCACATGATTCAAGATGATGGCATGTGATCTGAAGATGATATCAATAACAAGTAAAATCCATAAATAATTGACAAGTCAAAATCATTCTCTGATCTAGAAAGAAACCTGAATATCTCTGATCAGCAGTAATGTTGCAAGTGATCTCGAGTCAGCTTGGATTGCTGAATCTTCTACAGATTCATCTGCCAAAATCAGGATCTGCATTTTGCTTTCAAGCATCAATCAGAGAAAATCCAAGCAACTACACTCATTGGAAATAACTTAACACTAGTTATCTGCAGAAATACAGATCTAGCAGGGTACAATTTAATTTCTCAGAACTTACAGAATCAAATGATTCTAAAGGGAGGCTCTCCAGGTGACGGCGAATGACAGCATTTCCTTCACGATGCACCAAAGTAATATTATCTAGACGACTGAAGTCCAGACCTCCATCAATCAGCTTTCTTTCCCTGTCAACCTCAGGGACATCATTAAACATCCACAACTCTGATCCTGGCGCAAGGAAAGCATCAAGTACCTGGGTAACAACAACCAAGTTACAGCTGTTGTTCTGAACCAAACAAATTAGGACCTAATTAGCTTCTTCCATCAACTTTTCCGCTGTGATACAAATTATACAAAATCAAATTCAAAACAGGAAGAAATACTATAGAATTAGAATATCGGCTCAGGTAAATTCTGCCTCCAAATCCTTTTGCTACTAATGTCCCCATTACATGCAAATGAACACTTATGAAGTCAATTCGGATCCATCAACAAGTTACCATTATCATATCTTCTATATCACGGCGCCAACCACAAAACAATATTCTTTCTGGAGACTTTGGAACAACAAAATCTTTAGGCAGATACCCTCTCCTAACCTGCACAGTTTAACAGAGAGAAAAAGAATTAGGAGCCTCAAAGAAAGAACTTACCATAATCATATCATCTATATCCCGTCGCCATCCACAAAGAAGAATCTTCTGAGGATTTCTTTCAGGGTGAACAATGTCTATGTAAACAGCCTCTTTAACCTGAATAATAAGATTGACTTTGCTTATGGGATGTTACACATATGTGCAATGTTTATGTCTATGTTTAACTTTCTTAAGATGATTAGTTTTTATGGTTTCAAGAAGAGAGAACAAGTGTTACACTGGCATCTACAAAGCACAAACAGCATAAAGCGGTTGTACTACCGCAATCGGCACTCAATAACAAAATGGGAAGGGAATGAATAAATTGCAAATCACAACACCGAGGAAATAAAGCTTCATTTGAGCAGAAGCTGTGTTCAATTCGCTGCTGTGTGCTGATTACTGTTATTGAGAATACAATTCTACTGATGGGAGTTCAGTAGGGATGGAAGCAATTCACAAGGTTCTCAGGAAGGAATTTCTGTAACACGTTTATAGCGCATATTAAAAAGGATTTGGAGATGCCAATTGTCAACAAAAATATTTTGAAAACGTTATGAATAATTAACAACCATACATAAATGTAAGGAAAAAATGTGAAGCTAACTCTCTGAAATCAATTTATGCAATAAGTTCTAAAGATAAGAATATATCAATGAAAAGATTTTAAAGGGATATAATAGATAGGTTACATAACAGAACCTGGAGGCAGAACACATATAACAATGGCAATATAGTATAGCTTGTGGAATGCAATGAGCAGATCAACAATGTACCAATACTGCTAAGGAAAATTCACCGAATTCTAAAGATAAGAAGATATAATATCAATATTGAAATTATTACAGTCATAATGGTGAAAAACATCAAACAGACATACATGCTTGCAGATTATAACCAAAAAAGGAGCATTACATCTCATATGAATTACCTTGGGCAACGGTGCTGGGGCATATGTGTCATCATCTTCTGCAATTACTATCACCTCATCACCCTCTTGCAAAACATAACAATCATCAGGGTTTAAAATAATCTTGCCCCCATAAGATGCCACTTTTATGCCACATGGAACAGCATCAGGAAAGCTAATCAGCACATCTTCAAATCGCATTCCATCCAACTTAGGCCATCTCTTGATGTAGAATTCACAGTTCTCAAAGCCAAGAATATCTTCCCATATCTGTATATTAAACTCGAATTATCTTTACAAAGCATTAAAATTATTAAATACAGAGACTATATGTAAATTACTGAGCTGTATCTAACATTCAATCAGCATAGTTAGCATTCTGTATATGTCAGTACAGTTAAAACTTAAAAGTATGCACAAATTGCAAATGTAAAACAAGCCCCTAGTTTAGTTTCACTAAATAGGTTGTCCCAAGCTAAAGAAAATAAGTATAGAACAAACAGCAAGTAAAGAAAAAAATAATTTGTGCAAAGGATAGCATGACTTTGAATGGCATTAGACATCCTAGTCAGTAGCTCACATGGTCATGTACTCATGATGCCTGGAATCAAATGAAGACTATAAGTTAAGAATACAGAATGTTTATATGGTAGATGTACCTTTTAAACTTAGAAAATGGACTTTACTAAATGTTTTCTAGATGCACATGATCTAGTATTCTACGATGGAATTGTAACTAGAATCGAAACTTAGAAAACAGATTTTACTAAATGGTTTTCTAGATGCACATGATGTAGTATTCTACGATGGAATAGTAACTAGAATCGAACAGCATGCCCAAAAGATCTTTTTAACAATTTTAATCTCACAAGCACAACCAGATGGCCAGAGTGTGTACCCACAAAACACAAAAGAACATCACGAGCATTTCCAGCTCATTTGCTTAAATGCTTTGTGGGTTGGTTTTGTGCTGGTGGCCTGGTGCACTGGCATGTGTGTCGCCAACAGAACAGACACTACCTCAATTGTCTTGCTAAAAGAAGGGAGGTGTTTCCCTTTAACAAGCAGGATGTGGAGATCCAGTAAGGATTCTTATCTAAACAAAGTAGCAGCATTTAGAATTCATTGTTGGTTAGAAGGAAACCTGAGCAAGACCTGGCTGACGTGCACACTGTATCATCAATCGACCGATCACATCATGTGCAACAACGGTTTCCACAAGATCTCCACCAACAAGTTTGACTAGAACTTCATTGTCGAGATCACTAAGCTCAACTACTATATGACCTCTTAGTCCCTCTTTAACTCCAGTTAAACTCAAGACTGTTCGCAGTGCCCGTGCATCACTCTGCAAAAAAGGATGCAATGATGTAAGGAAAAGCTTTCACATAACAGTATAAATTGATCGGCAAAGTTTACCTGGTCAGCGTTTCCTTCTTCGGCTAGAACCACAATTGCTCGTGCCTTTGAAACTGAGACCTTGTGCATGAAGGTATATTTAGTTGAAAAAAGGCACATAAAGACAGAAGCGAAGTGCTATCCAGGAATTAACTAATATAGTAACATCAGTACATCACAATCATCCTATTAACTGCCAACAGACCATGATGGCATATTAAGCTAAGAAAAAAGTATGTCTCAAAGTAAGTCTGCAGATCACATTGTTTACCTTTTTCAGGTCAGCGAGAATCAGAGGGCTTCCACTTCTACATATTACAGCTGTTCCTTTCAAGTCAAACTCCATTTTAGCAATGTCTGCTTCCATTTCCTCTTTGTCTCTCTCTGCCATCACTACAATGGTCCCACCTCCCAAGCTTTCATTAGCAATGGCGATTTGGTTCAGCAAAGATCCCTATTGCCATCAAATACAACAAATCAGACTACGTAATGTGGATAAATGCAACTTTAATTCTTAGGACAAGATGACTTGTAACTAAGAAGTTATATAAGTTAAATTTACTGAACCAAAGTTTCCACAAATATGCATCACATTCTCTCAGAATATGCATGACTAATACAATCTGGTTTTAAGAATAGCTGTGAAGTGACCTGACAGAGTGCAGAGACAGTGAACAAACTAGTGGTTCTTACAACTACAACATTCATAGCCCAAACAACAAGGAAAATAGCAATACATCTAACATATCTAACATAGATAATAAATCTGCAACAAAATATTAACATGGTTAATTCCAAGATTACCAACTTGTCGCTCCATCCAAGAATCAGAGTGTGGCTCTGCTCTATGACTTCACTTCTTCCTTTCCTCAAAGAATCAAACTTCTCAGAGATTGAATCGGTGACAAGACCAAGCATCATGGCAAAAACCAGCATCCCACCAATACTAATTGAAACTGAAACCAGCTTGGGTCCAAAACCCACTGCGTTAGCATGGTTCCCTGAGTCAGCAACGAAGGTCCAGGACAGCCAAAGACAATCAGATAAGCTATCATCAGTCACACCAAACAGAGCCAACCCACCAAGAGCAATCAGCAACAGTGTAGCAACAAGTAGAACCAACGGTTTAGCATACGGTTGAAGTGACAAAAATATATCAACTCTGTATGCGAACCGCTTGTTTATGGGAACTTCTTCAGAGTCAGGTGAACTCCTTATCTTTGACACCAGGTCTATGTACTTGAGAATTACCAGTGGTGCATACAGTACAGAAAGTGAGATAAGCAGGGAAAAGTTCTTAAGACTTCTGTTTGGCATGGCAACGTTGTCATCCTGATGCAGGAAACTAATGTCGCTCATATCCGAGGAGGAGCCTATAATACATGACTGAAGTTTTGTAGTAGCTACAGCAAGCTGTTCCTGAAACATTCAGAATGAAAATAGGTAAGATAGACGGAACGGAATGCGTAAAGTTTAACGAACTCAGGTACTGCAAGGAAACTAAGTGTGAGCCTGTACCTGCAAATGGTAAACCTCATCGTGTAAGGAGAAGTTCCTACGGAGAAGGGAGACTAAGCACGGTAAAATAACCTGAAGCAACAGATTATCATTCGATTAAACAACGGGAGTCAACAAAAAGTCAAACACGAAACCCAGCGAGTTCACCCATTCCTCACCGCCGCGGAGAGCACCCCCGACCACCGCGGGGTGATCGCCGATGCTGCCGGCTTCCTCCCGTGCACCAGCGCGGCCGTCGGGGGCGCGGCTTTCTCGGAGGCAGCCGTACGGGCATCATCGCGGCGGACGCCGGCGTACCGGGGGTCACGACGGCGCGGCGCGGGCGGAGGCGGCGGCGCCTGCTGCTGCTGCTGCTCCGGCGGTGGGTGCGGGGAGCGCGAGCGGGAGCGTGGCGTAGGAGGCGGCCGGCGGTCGGGCAGCGAGTAGACGGAGTAGGGCTTGGAGGAGCGGTAGGTGAAGGGGAAGGGGGTCCTGGGTGTTCGGGCCCTGGAGGAGGGGAGGAAGGGCGGCGCCGGCGGGAAGAACCAATCGCGGTGTTGCGCAGCCGGCGGCGGCGGCGACGAGGAGGAGTCGGGGTCCAGGGGCATTTTTGGGAATTTCCGCCTGTCTAGCCGATGGATGCTGCTGAGGAGTGGGAGGGATGTCTGCCTGCTGTGGGTTCTCGCGAAATGATTCGGCCCTGTCTGCCCCTCATCGACTTGTTAATTAACTTTTCTAATCCAATCCGAATCGAATATCATCTTCATCATTTGATGCCTAGATTGTGGAGACTCCTGCAGATGCTGCTATTGTCCTGATTAAAACAAGCTTCTTCGTTTTATTTTTTGAGCACAGTTTGGCATAAATTTACGTTTGAGCAAAGTTTGGCATCACCACGAGTTTATGTTATCGTGATCCGCCAATCATAAATTTATGTTTGAGCAAAGTTTGGTATAATGCAACGTTAACGTACTCATAATTAATAATGTGGCATGTTTGACATCACGAAGATGAACAATCCGTTACCAAATGCGCAAGCAGCTCACCTGCAATTGTGTAGTTTGCACTACATGGCTTAGGAAGATTTACTGGATAATGGTTTGGTTGGTGGTTGGCGCATTTGAGCATTGCTCTACCTATCTTCAAATATGGATGCTCTCGTTTTGAAGTGAACATGGGAGCCCGCGCAAATACCTTGTTAAATAATTCACTTCTTGAATTGATATGCTATGCTAGATGTTTCACAGGACAATCGAACCACAGGAGAAAGTAGTTGCTAGCGGTCTAATTTCTATTCTCTTTTTCTAAAGTTTTGAATTGTCTTTGTTAAATATTGGCTTACCGTAACATCATCACCAATAAGTAATTGACAATCATCCTCTTGCAGTAGTTACTCTTGCAGTAGTTACTAGTTACATATTGCAACAAATACGTTTCCAACTTATTCATACCTAACAAATCATTGCTACATACCTTCAGTAACAAATACATTAGCATTATTCATGTTACTAACAACAAAAGGTGCTTGCTTCACCCTATGCACAAAGCAAGAGCCAAAACCTCACGAGGAACAAAATGTGCACTTTTGAAATTAGACATAGCCTTAACCCTTTCTTTTCTTGTCGTTTGGCTATTCTAAAACAAAACTCTACCTAATGTCCATCTCTACAACAATGAGTACAACTGTACTTAACTTCATGTTTTACTTGAGAAGTAGAAGAATCACTTGCATTCACTTGACTAGTAGAAGACATAATACTAACAGATTTAAATATCATCTTTTTAGGCTCATCGCGAATTTCAAATTTTCCACTCCTAAGAGATTTAACAACAGTGGGAGCATGACTCTTAGAGTGAGTATAAGGATCAAAGCCTAAGTCGGTTTTATATGTTAGTGAGCTAATCTTTTGTTCCAAATTTTGATTCAAAGTTTTAGTTCCTATCTTATCTTGCAAATATTCAATACGTTTCAAAAGGGTGGAATAATTTTTACAAGCATTATACATGGGTTTCTTTTATTTACGACATTACGACAATTAGAGCAAGAAAGAACCTCATGCGTGGAAAAAAAAATCAACTTATCAACTCTAGCATTAGCATCTTTCAACTTCAAATCTAGAATATTGCAGTTATCACAAGAAACTAATTTATCAACTGCACACACATGATTCTTATTTTTCTCAATTTCAGTTTGAAGTTGATCTAATGTAGACGCCTGTACATCCCTTAAAGAAGTAAATTCAGCATATATTGAATCAAATAATTTGCATGAATCATCAACAGGGATCAAAGCATTAAGTCTTGCCATTTCACCATTTAGAGATTCTATCTATTTGCTAATCTTTTTATTTCCTTTCTCTAATAAAATAACAAGTTTTTCAACAGCATTAGCTAAATCATTATAAGAAGATTTTACCTCATTGTCGTTGTTGCTGTCAATGTCACTGTTGGTAAAGCTCTTGGTGCTTACCATGAGACACAACCCTGTCAAATTACGTACCTTCTTCCTTTTGGTGTTTTATCATCGTCACTGCTTTCTGAATCAACATCGCTCAAGTTGACTTGCTCAAGTGCTGAAAGAACTTGATGCACCACCTTTTTATCCAAAAAGCTCTTTTTCTTTTTTTTCTTGAATCTACGCTTCTTCTGTCATCTTCACTCTCCTCTTCCTCTTCCTCTTCATCATCGTCCCTTGCAATCCTTGCTTGAAATTTTGGGCACTTAGAACGAAGATGGTTGAGTGAACCACACTCAAAACATTTCTGAGGACCAGAATTTCCTCTCTTCCTTGATCTCACATTCTGCAAAGCTTTAGTAAAGCGAGTAGAGAGGAGTGCCAGCTCATCTTCCGGGAGTTGTTCTAGCTGTTCATTGGTTAGTGAAGACAACGAGGACAAAGCGTAGCTAGATGAAGAAGTATCTTTGTGAGACATGCTAGGTTGAGAGATCAAAGCAATTGACTTATTTCCGTATTTTCTAGAAAGAACATCTAATTCATGAGTTTTTAATTTAGAATAAAGCACATCTATTGTAAGTGTACTCATAGCAATTGATTCTTGAATAGATGTATTTCATCTCCCAAACTGACATATCTAAAGTGCTAAGTAATTGTCTAGCATTAGCAGTGTCACTGAATGTAACTTTCATGGCACGTAGATTGCTAAGAATTTTATTAAAATGTGCAAAGAGATCATCAGCAGATTCACCAAGTTTCATCTCAAAGCTCATGTACTCTTTTTTACGCATATCTTGGCGTACCTCTTTTACCATATTTGAGCCTTCATGATAATCACATAAAACCTTCCATACATCATATGTAGAGTTGAGATGAAATACATGGTCGAAGTCGCTCCTTCCTAGATCTTGGATGATCAAATTTCTTGCTTTGCTGTTGTTCTCCATATCGGCTTGGTTTGCCGTGTTGACTTGATTAGGAACTGTAAAAGGGATAATCACCTTCTCCCAAATTAGATCATAAAATACTAAGTTGAAGATGATTGAAGCCATTTTGAAATTAAATAGAGGTTACATTTCAAAATGATGCCTAATCAAAGCTGCTTGCTGGATGCATGTTTTTCTCCGGTATATATACGTGGCTGGGCATCTACCCAATCTCCAATAATAACTTCAATTACTTGATGAGGGTGGCTACCAAGTTCTTTACTTGTGCGCATGTTTCTTCCGCAGCAACAAGGATGTTTGATGATGGCAGCAATGGCAGGATGACCTGCTACAACCGCAGCAAGCCGGCCATGTCTTTGCGATCAGATAGCAGAGTGTCCGTACAGAGGCCATGGTAGATGTTTGCATGGAATTGCAAGTTGCGACTAGAGAGAGGATGAAAGCATAACGAGCTTGACAACGTCAATCATTGATTTTGTAGTAACAAGCAGGATGAAAAGTTTCAATAACATATATTTGGTACATGGTATACAAGACCATAGTTCAGAAATAGTACATGCCTTTGAACAATCAATATAATGTAACAATATATGCCAGCGAGTTCCTTATTGAAAGTAAGAAAAATAGTACATACAATGACAATTTAATAAAAGCTCATAACCATAATTTAATAGTGCATAGAACTCTCCGGGTGGAGTATATTGCCGGGGCCGATATGTCCATCTTCTTCGAATCAGCCATGCCGGCGTTCCCTCAAATAACCTGCCCAACCGAATATTACCGCAAACGGCCAAAGATGGAGAACAAGTATATGGTCTGGGAGTAGCCGACGATCTTGACGACGTGGTCGTTCCTCACCGCCACGATCGTGGTGCCTGAGCGCGACGGCTCGCCGCCGGCGTTGTACGCCATGGCGATGGTTGGCTCCGGCAATTCCGATACGAGAGGAGAGAACCAGTATTTATTTGTACCTAGGACTACAATTACATTGCTAGCTCCACAATGAAAATTAAAGGAGTCATTTTTTGTTTCCGTTCCGGTTCAGTAGTAGTAGAGGTACACGGTATGTATACACCCAACAGAGAGCGACCTTGTCAAAATTTCGATAATATCCATAGACATTGGGACTGCCCTTAGGCTAGTCTCAATGAAATGTTTCATAAGAGTTTCATAAGCATTAAATTATATGCCACATCATCAATTATGCTGACTTGGCAAGACCATTGTGAGCAGAGAGAAGGGATAATTTCATCAGATGTGAGAGGAGTTTCATCCTCGTAACCATGCAATAAAACTATGCATTGAGACTGGCCTTATACGCCCACTACTAGAATCCTAACAATAGTCAACCGTTTTAAGACTCTATGCTAACCTTTTCCTTGACCTAGAAGATTAGAGAAATATATCTAATGGAATACTCCCTCCGTATGACGTTGTTGACTTTTTACTCCAACTTTGACCACCAATATCTATTGAACAAGTTAGGTAACTAAAGTAAAATATGTATCATTATGTCTATTGTCAAATGTACTTTAGATTAACTTGTAGGTTTATCTATTTGGAAATATTTGTAGAAAAGATGAATAGTCAAACAAATGAAAAAAGTCAACTGCATCATATATTTAAGATGACCATATTTCAGTAGTAGTACATGCCTATGAACAATCAATATAATGTAACAATGCCGGCCAGCTCCTTATTGAAAGAAAAAAAACAGTACATATAGTGACAATTTAATAAAAGCTCACAACCATAATTTAATAGTGCATAGAACTCCTCAGGTGGAGCATATTGCTAGGGCCGATATGTCTGTCTTCTTCGAGTCAACCATGCCGGCGTTCCCTTAAATAACCTGCCCAACCAAATATTACCGCAAACGGCCAAAGATGGAGAACAAATTGACCGAAGACAGCCTGAACACTATACATGAGCCAAACCGGTAATCCTCTTCTCCTATACAGTATTCCTGAAACAAGAGCAATTCTCCATAAATCTTGTGCGCTCCTGTAGAGCAACACGACAGGACTGATGGCACATATTGCAATGGCAGTTGACCGTGCAACTGGCGCCAACACCATATAGACGCCCAATGCAAAGGCAGCGGTCAAGGATGTGACTGCGCTCGAGGCAAAGAGCAAGGATATGTTGAAGTGCAGGCGACGGAAGGGCAGTGTAACCATGCCCATGCCAGAGAACATGAGACCAACGGTAGCCAGAGATGAACAGAGGAAAGCCAATGTATTGGCCACCACGAACGCGTCGAAGTACCACCTCCCGGCAAGTGTTGGTGAGCCACCGTTAGGGTGGTCGTCGGCTATGTTTCCTCCAGGCAGCGCGAAAGATGCACCGAAGGTCACAGTCGCGATGAGCACTGAACCGATGCTGAGAGTTTGGGTCGAGCTTGTCAGCTTATCTGACTCTTCTTTCTCCAATAATTTGCGTGCCTCAGCATCATCACCTGCTTTAGGTTTAAAGCGGTTTTGTAAAAGACGGTCCCACCGGTAGTCATTACCATGCTTAGCCCCCAAGGCTACGAGCATTCTGTAGATGACCTTGTCTGGATTCTGCAAAAAGTAAGTAGTTAATACAAAAACTCGCTTGACGACGCTCAGTGTGTGTAATTTGGTAGTAATTAATACCGTACCCATCTAAAGAAAAAACCTTCGCGTATCCTGCTCCTTGCTAGATCCAGTTCCGTTTGCCCTTCTGCATTCCTTAAATTTAAGCAAACATGCTGGTTCCGCAGCAGACGAATGACCATTGAAATATTCTGATTATCCACAGCTAGGTGCAGCGCGGTGTTGCCATCCTCGTCCTGAATATTCATTATGGGTGCACATTGTTTTAATTTGCAAGCTGTACTTACGACTCGGGATGCCTTGTTCTGGACAGCAACATGAAGGAAGGTTCTTCCTTGCTCGTCACGCAAACCCATGCAACCTGGGCATCTCCGGAGGAGAATGCGAATAGCGATATTCTGATTTGTCATGGCAGCAATGTGCACGGGCAACAAACCTTGGTCATCCTCCCGATAAGCCATGGATGAGTCAGCATCCAGTAGCTGCCAGGTTGGGACTTTTTCTGACCATGTATATGTCCCAAATATTCCAAAAGAAATGAATGGACGTTGTTGCACCGATACAGCAAAGTGGAGAGGGGTGCTACCATTATTGTCCTGCTTGGTAAGGTCCTCGCTCCAAGCGAGTACACTTTTTGTCATCTCTGCAAAATGTATCCACCATTTGGTGTTAAACATCAACAAATTGTTGAAAGGTGCTAGGTATGTATTGAACATGTGTACATCTCACGTAGAAAGATCACATGAGGGGCCAAAACAACAACAATTGAAGACGTGACTGATCAAGTAACAACTACTCCTTTAAATTTTGCTTACAACGAGGACGTTGTGGAAAATAAGTGTGGGTGGTACAATGTTGGGGCTAGTTATTGCAACGCTTTAGCACCTATTTTTTCTTATATCTATACGTAATTTCATACATAAAGTACTATTTTATACCCGTGAACTAATGATTTTGACAGTTGTTGCTGTTTTCGAAGCATATTTTCAAATTAGGTAAAAATACAACAAGATGAGGTTTCAGTTATGGTTTTAATTGCCCTAATTCACCGCATCCTCTTCTTAGGATGTACAAGCACGAATATTCCTTTGCCTGTGGCTTTTGCGGCCCCTTTTTGTGCCCAACTCCTAACACCGATGATCATGCACCTTAATTTAACTTGTACGAGAAAATAAATGAAATAACAAATAAATGTAATACATGCATGCATGAAAATGAATACAGGAGATCATGCATGAAAATGGAGATGAGTATGACACCCGCACCAAAGTTTGTGGAATCAATATTTCTTCACTAGAATCTAGGAGGGCTTTAGACGACAGCGACCTTCGTCCTTAGGTTTAGGGGAGGAGATTGAGTGCCATTAGCTTTAAGGGGTGTTTGGCAGCACTTCACTTAAAAAAACAGGTCCACTCCACCAATTCCATCTTTTAGCAGCTCCACTTCACCAACTTCAACAAAACACGGAGTTGTTGTACGTGTTTGGCAATTACAGTGCTCCAGCTCCAGAAACATAAGGACTTGCTGGGAATAGTCTATTTTGTCCCTTGTGAATGGTTCCACATGTCATACACTTCTATTTTCTCCTCTCCTCTTCCTCTTCCTCTTCCTCTCTCTTTAGGAGGAGGAGGCAAGGATTGGGGAGAAAAGCGGAGAAGGTGAGGTCGTGTGTTGCGGTCGGCAGAGATGGAGGAAGGTGTTCGTGGGGTTGACTTGCAGCGGTGCGGCAACAGTAGGGAGGGGAGCGACAGGCGAGGGACGGCGGAGGTGGTCGGACGGCATGACTGCCAGCACGGCTCGGCCTTCTTTGCGGCCTGCTGTGGCCGTGGTCGGAAGGTAGCGGAGAGGAGGAAGCCTTGCTCCCCCAGCTCACGGCAGCAGGGCCAAATCTCGCGAGCTCCGGGCGGCCGCGGCGACACGGGAGAGGACGAGGTCTGAGCGGCCCCTGAGGTACACTAGGAAAAACGTGAATCTAACCTCTAGCTCCACGTTTTTTCTAGAGCTGGACGTGTTTGACAAGCAATTTTGTGGAGTTGGTAAAGTGAAGCTGTTTTTTCTGAAGTGGAATGCTGCCAAACACCCCGTTAAAATGGGAGGACCCTAGAGATATTGTGGTGGTGGTAAATGGTGGGATGACAAGACAGCTACGAAGCCGCCAGTCACACTCTTGAACCGCCCGGATGTGAAGGGCTGGGGCGCCGGTGCAGCCCCCAGCGGTGGGGAAGCCGCTAGGGACGGAGGAGGCAGGGTCGAGCATGTGAGAGAGATCGGATTCTTGGCAGCGCGTGGGAGAAGGAAAAAAGTGTTATTTTGCTGGAGGAAGAGGAACTGGGCCTGGCCATTGGATGAAGATCACCTGGTGCTGCTTCATCGACTGAGATGGGCAAAAAAAAGGCGCTTGTGCTACAACATTACCCATATTTCTTTATTATAAAGGTAGGACGTTGACAGAGTTTGAGAGAAATGAAGGATGAAACAAAGAATTAATGAACTCTGGGCAAATTTTAAAAAGAGTTACGCACCGTCTCCATGAAGAACAGCAGCGTGTAAGGCATTTCGCCCGCTCGGTCCGGAGTAGGACACGATGTGACAAGGTCCTGAAGCATCGTGCAGGGCCTCCGCGATGTCCTTGCGTCCCAGAGAAACGGCTAGGTAAATTGGCGAGATATAATGGCACGCAATTTGGCCAAGCTGTGGATCCACCCACAACATCAGTTCGACCATGTCCCTGTCGCCGATCCTGACTGCCACGTGCAAGGCCGTCTCCTTGCGGTCGTTGGTCTTCCTCAGCGCCTGGACCACCAGGCCATGGCCGCCCTCCTCGCCCACCAACGTGACGAGATGGCAAAACATAGTCAGGTTCCTGGACCTTGCAGCCTGATGCAGCGGCGTGTCCCGGCCCCTGCTTGCCGGCGCCTCGTCCCGGAGATACCGGGTCTTCTCGCAGATCTCCTGCGCGCATCTGAAACAAGAACGCACCTCCAACGCAAGCTCGTCAACGGGCTCCGGCACTTGCTCGACGTCATGCGAGGACACAAGACAGGGGGTGAGCGTGTGGTCTTCACCCCGCGACCACCGCCTGCAATGCCTGCAAAAGACACGACGGAGCATAGGATACATGACCATCGATTGTCTGCCGTGACGATGCTTCCGCTGCTCGATATAGGAGGCGAAGGTGTGATCTTCTCTGGCACCCGCCATGGACACAAGGGTCATTTGCGGCGCAGGTTGGCCGCCATTGCTTGACGCCATCGCCACCAGCAGCTACGCACGCACTTACGTGGCAAAACTGCAAAACCACTGAATTGGCAAGTCAACGCTCCGATCGATCTCCTCTACAAGTTTGTACGTCTATGTCTAAAAGGCCGGTTACTTGCAGACACCTACCTCAATCGAACTCAGGTCTATATGTAATGTGAATGCATGCCTTGTACACACACTTAGGTCCTTGATAGTCCTTTTCTAATCGACATGGCATAGTTGTGTGCATAGGGACCCTCAATATAACCAAATATATCCAAATTCATACAATAATATATTCAACCCCCTAGTTAAAATTAAACATGTAATCTACATATATAATAATATATTGCAAGCTTCTGAAAGATAAGGTATGCATATATAATAACTTTTTTGAATCAAATCCAAATAGTGCAGTAAAATAACATTTTGATCAAAGACCAAAATCTCGTACCACATACAACAAAGGCAAACAACATTTTCCCTCGTTAAGCCTCTTAAAGAGGTCTTTTACAATACACAATACTACCTTATACTACTGTACTCGTATATAAAGATTCGACTATTGAGATTAATTGTATACTACTAAAACTTTAAGCTGTAGTATAGTAGTATGCATGAGTAGTATATGTGGTATAGGGATATGATGGGAAAGATGTGAAGTGGCATTATATATGTTGTGCTAATTGCTTCCTGCTACCACCCGCCGGAAAAAGATGACGGCAAGAGATACGAGTTTATTTGGTCATAGGAGCATACCGTCTAGTTAAATCTCCTTGGGCGAGCTGAGGTGCCTATTGTAACCCACGTCTAAATGTTGCTTATGGTGCTCTTGCTTTCAACAAGACAAGAGACGCTTAAATAAGGAAAAACAAAAATCTTGCAGGACACTTCTCAAGCGTTGTGATTATATTGCACTCAAGGAACAAGATGCATGCTTGAGGAGTGCATGAAAGGTTAGCTTCAACAATGTGGCTCTGCGGCAACGATGGAAGGAAAGAAACGACAGAGTAGTCCAGTAGGGGAAAAAAAATGCTTCACTAAGAGCTTACCCATGAGCATCAAGAAAGAAGAGTTACCATGGAGGATTGGATGGGAAGGTTGTCTGGCACTTTTTTCGCCAAAGCAGTAAGAAAGGAAGCTGTCCTCGAATCCAACAACGACGCAGCTGGCGAGGAAGGCTGCTGTTTTTCCCACCATGGAAGAACGGAGATGCAGCCAAAGAAGCCTGGCATCACAAGCCGTGGGGCATGCATGGCCGCGTGGAACTGGCGCCGGCGGGGAGACACCACCCTCAGAGCTGAGACACCAGGAATTCTTTTCCTTTCCGATCGAGTCGGGAGGAAGTGAAGGGTAATTTCTGCATATTCATTCCGGTGATGATGCTGAGGGGTTGGCCCCCAGTGCGTCCTTTACCGGGCCGGAGCGGTACGGTTGCAATCGGCCTTTCGAACGGCCCGGTCCAGAAGGGAGAGCCTCCAGAATTGCTCCACCAGCCCACCACCATCCAGGAACACCGTGGTTCTGATGTTGTACTCCTTCAGAGTCGCTCGCGTCACCGACGTCAGCAGTGCATGCAGCACAATGCATGCGAATCCAGCTCCGGTCTGATCTGCGGCCGATAGCTGCTGTCTGCAATTCGGTTTTCCTGAAACAGGGGGAGTAGAGCAGCCATCAAGGGCAAGGGATACAACTGAACCAAACAAGGCTAAGGCCTTGTCATTTTCAGTTGAATCTTCAGCGTGTTCTCTGCAGTCTTCAACTGAGAAAACGACCAAGTAGGCAAAACCAGAAGAATTGAGGCATCCGGGTATGCCCTTTTCTAAAAACAAATATGCAGGAGATCGAGTTGCACATGGCCAAATGGTTTTTTTTTTCTGAAACAACTGCTGAAGACATGAAAAGAACACTGACCTAATGATAAGTAATTGACAATCATCCTCTTGCAGTAGTATATTGCAACAAATACGTTTCCAACTTATTCATGCCTAACAAATCATTGCTAAATACTACGACTTACACTGTTCAGTTAAGCATATGAATGAATTGCGCATGGAATTGTATAGGGAGGTCAAAAGGCAAACATCCAAATTTAAATCCTATCTAACACTAGATGCTTAGGTCATTCTCAGCGGTAGATTCATTCTTTATAATTATAGTGCCACACAACCAAGTATGGTGATATGGCATTGGAGTTAGATGAAATTTGGTTGATGCAATTTCAAACACAACAAGACTCTTTTCACGCATCCATTGAGCGTTCATATAATATCGTATCCAATTAAACTCATCCACATCGTGCATAAATTAAATACTATGGTTGTCTATGAAATAATAAAAATAAAACTTAAACGCAAGAATCGTTTCATTCAAAATTTTATTTCACCCTAGGTGACATGGCAGTTTTGGAAACAATAAGATGAAACTGGCCATTGAAAATGGACATAGATATATAACAAAATAATTAAAACTAACTCAATTACAGCAGAAATGAGGTACAATGACTTCATGAATTTTCAATTTCCCAAATTTTATCCTTCTTGTCGAACTTTTCCATCTCTATCCTAGACTATGAAATGTCACGGAGAAAATTAACATTATCTTTTCACGTATCTGCTCAGCGTATTGGTTTAAAAATATTTCCTTCCTTCTCTTCCGTCCAAAGGCTGACCTCCTGACCCCACAAACCAGAACATTTCCCGCGCAAAACTCACCCACCCAAAACCAAAAGCGCGCCAAAAGAAACAACCAAGCAGCCAACACGGGGGGGGGGGGGGGGGGGGGGGGGGCCCAGTTGTACACTCCCTTCGTTCGGAGAACCCTTGTTGATTCTGAACTTCGTTCGCAAAGTAAGCGTCCTTTTAACGGGGCCAGCCCTTTTTAATGCGCCGCTTGACCCAGTTTTGAAAATGAGCTTTGCTCTTCTGGGCGCTGGGCGCTCCCGTGGTTCGCGAGAAGGAAAAAGGACTAATCTTTTGTTACATCTGGCACGAGATGAAAAAAGAGAGAGCTTCGTCTATCGATGAACAGCAGATTGACGGAGCTCTTGGCATTGCTTGTTTTCTCTCCTTTCTATCAGCGAGTTCCGATCTTTTGTTCGAAATT